>NC_138183.1:179879925-180069925 GCF_964194105.1 Spermophilus citellus
TCACATTTTTTTTTTGTCAGAGAAAAGTTATATCTAGCTGCTTATATCTTTCACTTGATGTGTTTTGCAATATAGCTTCCTCCATATAATTTTATATCTCCCTCTGCAGTTTCCCTAGCAACTGACCAAATAGTGTTTTCCATGTGCTTTGCCACCTCCTTGTGCCCCTGGCTTATCCCCACTCCCATTGTCATTCTTTCTCCATCCCTCTTGAGATCACCCATTCTAAAATGCATATTTCCTTATAAAAACAATGCTGCCATTATGTTTGATCTGCTTTGTTTCTTCTAAAAACATACTATCAGGTTTATTGTGTCATACAAAAAGGGTTATTTTACAAAGCAAAGAAAAACAAATTTTAAAAGATATTCCAAAGCAAACCATTTATACATAATGCCCTATTTTGACCTAAGGAGTAATTTTTTTTTCCCAACCCACAGACAGGGCTTAGCAGGCCTAGATAGTACATTAGCAGGACACAAAAGAGCAGTCTTCTGTATAAACTTTAAAAAAGCCCCTACTTTGCCAACTATTGACATGGAGATGAGTAAAGTAAAATATCCTCCCTTGAAAAATTCATAGTGCGTTGGTGAGCGCAGGTACAGATCCAGCTGATGTGGCCACATGCCTCTTGACTTCTCCACATGGAAATCACAGGCTTCTCAAACTTGAAATGTCTAGAGAGAACCTTTTCCCCTTAACCAAGTAATTTCCTTTCATCTCCTGCTTCAGTAAATGATTGCCAAAGTTGGCAAATGAAGAGTATTTATCACTTTCTTTTCTCCAACTTCCAGGTTCAGTTTATTGAAATGCTTTTTGATCTATCCTAAAAGCAGATCTTATATATATTCACTTCCCTCCGTCATTTCTGTTTTTTTTTTTTTTTTTCCTAGCTCAAGGTTCTGGATCAGATCTAGACTATCAGTGGCACCTTTTAACTATATTCCACTCCATTCTGGCCACAGTCCCATTCTTTTATCACACAGGATTCAGAAGATACTTCAAAATCAATAAGAGATCATGCCATTTCCCTCATTGAAACCATTTGGGACTATCTGAAAACTCTTCAAAAATGACCAACTGTCTTATCATGACTCCTAAATCCATATATTATATCCAGTTCTTTCCTGCCCTGGAAAGGTAGGAAAAGTGTAATACTTGAGTTACTCCCTGATCTGAGGACTAATAACCCTGCTCAACATCTTAACAAATTTGTGCTTCTTAGACATCATGTCTATACTAAAATATCTTCTATGAGAAATCTTTCCTGAGTGTCCTGATTTAAAAGACATGCACACACACACACACACACACACACACACACACGCTTCCCCACACACAAACACACATGTGCATGTACACACACCAATTTTTAAGTAAAGATATATTTCTTTGTGTTAGTTACAATCTGTACATTTTTCCAATTTTAAGTTACCCTATAAACATTTGTAGATTACTTCCTTTATGGAAAGAATTCTTCTTGGTCCATATAATACAACATTGCACAAAATAATCAAAAATCCCTTCTTTTATGGAGCTTATGTTCCAGCAAGAGAGGGAAGGAAACTACACATAAAAAGAAAACTATGTGATATAAGAAAAAGAAAGCTGGAAAGGGACTTTAGAAGATTGTAGGGGTGCTATTTTCAAAGAAGGTGGTCAGGAGTGACCTAAGAAGAAGGTCATATTTGAGAGAACTTAAGAAAAGGAGGGAGCAAAACAAGTTGGCATTAGTGGGAAGACCTTTGCAGGATGAAAGCATAGCAAGAACAAAGGCGAGTAGAATGTGGGGCAATATCCCTCAGGAGGGGCAAAGTCTAGTGTGGTTAACATACTGTAAGTGAGAAGGGGAATTGAAGGAGATGAAATCCAAAAGCCAAAGAGAGTGTGCTGAACAATGTAGAGCTATAAGCCCTCTGCTTTTAACTTTTACAAGATTGGAAGTCATTAGAGAATTTGTGGGTGTTAACTACTTATATCTAATCATGACAGTGTGATGCACTGAGTATTGTGTGTGCTAAAAGGTACCACCTTAAAGTCACTGTAGGTGGTATGGAGGTGGGGGGCAATGTTAGCAAAGACTTCTTTGAGAAATTGAGCCAGGAGGATTCTTGTTTTCTTATCAAAAGAACCTATCTATCTCTAGTGTCACTTCTGCCATGCTTCCACAGCATCTTATGCATACTCCCATTTCATTACGCTATATGTTTACCATCTGTTTCTTAGATCACAGCCTTCCTACTGCCAGGCACTATGTAATATTCATGAACCTGACAAAATGTATAAAAAGCATTTAATATCTATTGGATAAATGGGCATAAAAGCAGACAACAGAAAATGTGTGATTCCTTGCTTGTGGTTCTCAACCAGCAGCTTCTTAAATTAAGTGATTATCTGAGCTAATGTCTTAACATATGATTGGAAGGCATGGCATTATCTTTGGCACTAGAGCAAAGCATGAGAATGCTGTTAACATAAGAATAATACCACCTTGTTTTCTTTCCCATAGTTTCTCTTCATCCTACCAAAACTAAATGGCTCCTGACCACTTTCATTGTTGTTAGCATGTCAAAAATGACAAAAGGTGGATATCGTTTTTTTTTCTTATGAATTTCTTTAATATAGAATTTGCAATAAAATTTTGAGATTTCACTCCATTTATCATAGCAACCTTTCCTAAAATCTTATTATTTTCAAATACCAAGAGTAATTGGGTGAAGCAACTGATAGTAAAAAATGACTAATTGAGCTAAGCAACCTAATGCTTTGACTACATAATGCTGTATATCTAAGAATAATATATCACCTGCCACAATGTTCTTAACAATACAGCTACACAAACATTTCTAGATGTGACTATTCATGACTTTTGCTTTATTATTTTACTTTAACTGAAGATGTTTAGGGTCACAAGGAACACAACAAAAAACTCTTCATTCCATCCTTCTCAATTCATTTCTAAAATCTTAAGTGGATTTCCTTTTGCTCTTTTTACCTCCAAATCAAGTTTCAGTGTTAGCTAGCTTTCTTCCTTAGAACGCAGGAAAGCATTTAGAGAAGTAAGATCATGCTCTCTACATTTAGAAGTTGAGTGAAATAATTACCAAGATAGAAGGAATAAAATTCTGGTGAAGTATGTAATTTGTTCACAAAACTGTTTATTTGAAGGTTGTTAATTATAAGGGAACTTAATTGCAATTTTAATGTTACTAAGTAACCAATGTTTACCATGGAATCATTTCAGTTGAAATAGAAAGATAATCCTGTATACTCCACCTCCACTGACAATCCTCTGCAGAATACATTTGGAATCTTTTAAGAGCTCTATTTAATTCTAGTAATCTAAATGTCCTGCTTTTTTAGTGTTAGTTTTAACTGTGTTCTCAACTGAATGTAGAATTTTATACTGCAAGATATTGAGAATGATTTAAAAATATTGCCTTAAATCAGATCTTCTTCTCTGAATTATAGGTCATAGAGAGAACTGTATACATATTTCAAGATAAATTTGCCAGAAGAGATTATGTGATGGAGATAACAGTTAAATGTTTGCTACATGTGACCAGAGATTAACATTCCCAAAGATGGACAGCCCTTTATCTGCTAATCGGTTTTATGCACTTGCCTTTTATTTTGGATAATTCTGTATGGAGAAATGAAATTCTGCATTTATGGAATCATTTTTAAAAATGTTTTCATTTCCCAATGCTTCAGTTGCTTCACGCATAAAATGTGTAACTTCTGCCCACAGCAGCAGTTTTTCTTCAACAGAATGGGAGGTGAGAGAACACAGTGCTCAAGTGCACAGGCTGAGCAGTCTGACTATGTTCCAGCCAAACAAGTTTTAACAGCTCTGTGATACTGGGTTAGGTTATTCACTTAGTCTCTCTGAGCCTCATTTTCTTCCTCTATATTATTTGGCAGATAATGTATACCATACAGAACCATATCCATGATTAAATTATTTGTATTTAAAGCATTTAGTAAAACATGTGGCACCTAAAATATGTGGCTGATAACTTGGATAGTCCTACAGGGAGCATGAAAGTAGAGAATATAAAAAGTGTACCTCCTACTGACAGTTCTGAACTGACAATTTTACACTAAAAAATTCTGCATCCCACCTAATGGATCAGCATATGATTAGGTGACATCACATTATTTTTGACATCACATTATTTCTGAGCAGAGCAAGAAGTTGCTGCTATACTAAGAAGAGATGTGCTTGTTTGCTTTCTGTAGTTGCTTTCCACTCTGCCTGATGCTACAAATTTATTAGAAGGAAGACTATGGAAGGTATATTATGTCCATGATGGTATACTGTTGAATTATAACAATCAAATCTCAGGGAGAAAATAAGGACAAGGAGGATCTTGATTTGTACCATTATGAGAAGTTAGGAAGAAATTTGCATAATTGATTCCTGTAAGCTGCCATGAGGCTGTCACCAACACTCCTCTGATAATGGGGAATTATTTTTTCTTCTGTGTCTAAAACTCACTGCTACCAGATTTATGGGATCAAAAGTTGGAATGTAAAAATAATCACTAGTATTTCCTGTGTGCCTGAGTGTAAGTTGCTTTGCAAGGACTAATATATAAGATCCTCTTAAGACTTTGAAAGGTAGATATTTTTATCTGTTTTAGTGATTTAAAGAAGAAAAAGAAGAACTAATGTCAGGATATGTTATAAGGGGGAAGAATTAGAAGTACTTCTTAGAGGCTGCCATCTGCAGCCTCAATCACATAGATGTTCTAGCATACAGAATGCTAAAAGGGAAAGAGAGGAAAAGAGTAGAATTAGAAATCAGGCTTCTGGAATGTTATTGTCTACTGAACCTAACCACAAGACATACATGCTGCTCAAGCTATTGTCACTACCTCACTTTCTCCTTCCCTTTGCATTTATCCCAGTCTCTGCTCAAACTTACCTACCCATCAGAATTGCTTTTCCCCTAATGAAGTCATGTTCTAGAATCTGCAAAATTTTAATTGTGAACTGTTATATAAAAAATAAACAACTTCTAAGGTGACAAAATACCACTTCATGGCTGCACAGTCATAATATACATGAACAATGATGTAAACAACAAAAATTTAATGCTGGATTGTTGACAGGATTCTAAAAACTCAAGGCTGACCCTAATGAACTAATCACTTGAACATAAATCCATTATGTTGTGTTTAATTTGCAGATGTCCATAAATTACTTAAAGAAAGGATGTTAAACCACTAAATCTAACATGATATCCACATCTCTTACTTATGTAAACATGTTTTCAAATCATTTTCAAAGTGTGAAAACAAACATAATATTTAAAAATAATTTGGATATCACCAGTTAGTGTTGTAATTTACAGCCCAGTCTTTGGAGTCAGGCCAATTGTAGTTTCAGCCTTATCTTTGCCAGGCTAGTAAGTGATCCTGGGAAAATGATTTAATCTCCAAACCTCAGCTATAATCTGGCAAGTGGAAACAATACTAATTTTTTAAAAACTAATAAATATGTTAGAAGATAAAAACAAAAAAACTTTTATAGATGAAAAAGTTCTGTTTGTCATAGACAGTAAATAAACCAAGAAGGAGTTCAGCCATTGTTTCTATTGATATTTCCTCTGAATACTGCTGGAAACAGCTGGTCTCTCTACTGGACATAGGAATTGGCATTTTAATTATTTGACCATTATGCTAATGAAGATAATTTGTCCTCTATAACCTAAAGCAAAAACTGAAAGCTTTCCAATTTTCAAATCATGGAGTAAAACCACACCATTTACAATAGGGACAATCTTAAAGATTCACTGTATACATAAAGTTATATGGAAACATCTATAAAAAAAACAAAACATGTAAGTAGTAAAAGTAAGCCATCACTGTTATTATTGTTATTATTATTACTGCTACTACAGGAAGAATTGTCACTTTGGTAGTCAATCCATTATTAGACATTCAACTTAAAAAATTTAAATAGGACCCAGTAATACAGATTTCAAAAAAACAACTTTGACATAAAAGATCTGTAAAACAAAAATTAAATTAATAAAAAATTATAATTTTTGTATCACAATGTTTTTCAATACATAAAAGCGAAATTTTATCAAAGAAGTCTAGCGTATGAGGAAGGTTTGAAAATCTTGTGCTTAAATACAATACCATGATAACATGATTCTCAGTTTCCTTCTGTGCAGCAGAGATATTAGCAGCCTCAAATGTCCCTAATTCTTCTGCTCAGCATGGGTTTTCAGATTTGTTGGCTTGTCAATTTCAACAGTTATCACTTAGCTAAGAAAGGATTAAATTCAGGATGCTAGTTTTCCTGTGATCTCAGAACACCATGCCTGAGGAGTTGGGTGGCCAGAACCTTAAAGGTTCTTCTCTTTGCTCATGCTTAGCAGGAACCTACCTACCAGCCCCTCTGAAAGTCCCAGAGCAACAATACATGCTCTCTAATTTCCTGACAAATGAACCTGTATGGAAGGAAGTAGGGAACTTGTGAGAGTCAAATACCGCCACGATGGCTGAAATTACAGCCAGGAAATTCCAGCTTGCTTGGAAATTCTAAACAAAGGACACAATGCCTTTCCTTCACTTAACTGTACATTTAGATATTATACAGGCTTATAAATCTGACAAGAGTAGTTTGGGTTTTGCATATATCTATGAACATTATGCGAGGTGTGTATAATATATAATACATATAATCTATATAATATAGATTCTTGCATATTTGTTTATAGAGTATTTTCAGTTCTGTATTGCTGATGCTCAGAGCATATTCTGGTACTCTTTGCAGTTAGACACGACTTATGCTGATAATCAGAGACATGTATCTTATAAATGTTGAACTTTATGGTCCTTCCATACCCATGTGGCCTTTAAAATAAATCTCTGTGCAAAAGATGCATCAAAAGAAAATATATAACAGGAGCTTTTTTGTCTTTTTACTGTTCTAATTACTTGTGTACCTACCCAGAATGCTATATATACAGCTATTCAGAAAGATTTGGACTAACCTTCAGTTATTTTCAATAAGTTGCAAGATTTCCTAGTTGAAGAAAAAATGTTTAATGACTACCAAAATGAAATGTGTGAGCACATCAAAGGAGGATGCAAATTTGTCTCACTCTTGAGAACTGCTCCCTTTGGCAATGGGAGTTTGTTTCAGAAAATTTGTTTTGAACACTTTCTCTGTTTACAAAATATGTAGATATTTCTAAAATGAAATTATTATTTGTCAGCATTCATGTGTATCATGTATATACCTCATACCTGAAATATATATTAAAACAAATGTCATATATTCACATATATAACCTTCAATATAATTACCTGAAATAAAACCTATTACCTAAATTAATTCATATCATAATACTCAAAGAGATTCAGAGAGATTATCATCCCTAAATTTTGGATAAGAAAACGGATTCATTGAGAATTTAAGGTACTTTCCCAATACCATAAAACTGTAAAGCGTATTGACCAACCTTATATAGAGAGGATAAAAAAAAATTCTAAACCAACTATGCTCTACACCACTGGCAATTGGAGTTAAAAATTAACAAAGACTTGTTGCTTTTATTTGCATTTTTAAAATTTTCAATGGCCCATTGGAAATACAAGAGGAAAACCTTGATTAGAAAAAGCAACATCTAGTAGTGGAAAACAGCCTAGCATATTTAAGAGCATCTCAGGGAAAATGGGTATTAAGAAAACAATTAATTGTTGTCATTGTAAGTGCTACAGGAAAACAGGTGCCATAAGCAGTTACTGAAAGAAAACCTCCTCCTCTGTAGAAGTCCCATAAGGGTTCTGGAGAAGCATAAATTCTGACTAAATTAGCAAGACCCTCAGCAACTTAGGGAGACCCTGTCTCAAAAGAAAAAATAAAAAGTACTGAGAATGGAGCCTGGGAATTAAACAACTCTGGGTTCAATCCTCCCCGCCGCCCTCCCCTACCCCCCGCCCCCCCCCCCAAAAAAAAAGCATGAGACTTGGCTAAGAAAAAGGAAGGCATTTCCAGGCACACAGCACAACACCACATTTCCAAGGAGATGAAAGAACACCAGTGACTGGAACATGGAGTGCAAAAGGGAAATGTAGCAGTGGTACAGGAGCGGATGGTGTCCATGAAGAGGGTGGTTGCCATGAGAAAGAACAGGGGGAGGATGCCGAAGACACCATGGATTTGGAATTTATGCACCTTAGCAACGATGTTGCTGTGCAAGTTAAAAAAAAAAAAAAACATTTGTTTGAAATAAATTATTTGTGGTATTTGCTTTTCAGTGACAAGGAATCCAAATAAGAAAAAAAATAACTGAAAAATAGAAGAAGATAAATTTCAAGGGAGAAGAATCTTTTCTAGAGCCCTATGAGTGGGTGGGTGTGAGGGTGGATGGGTGAAAATATTAATTTCTTTAATTCTGAAATTAGAAACCTCTGATGTCATTTCCTCTTCCTGCTGAAAGAGTACAGAATAAAATCTTATTACTGAAATCTTTAGATAATTAAGGGTTTGCTAAATAGCAGGGAAACTGAACACTTATCCAGAGTAAAAATTATATTCTTTTGCGTTAGCCCCTGTTGCACTGTTATCCTGTACTCAACAGAGCCTGGTGCCTTTCAAGCATCAGAGAACAAAATGTGATAGACACATGTTTTCTTTAGAGCAGGCACTACTATGGCCATGTTCCACCACATGAAGAATTGAAGGGATTTCAATGTGCAGCTAAACCCCAATAAATGTGAAAGGCTGAATAATCCTAGGATTATTAATAATAATAGGATTCCTATTTACAGCTTCAGCATCTTAGATAAACCATTCTTGATACACTCTGGAAGTAATTGGGAATAGTGGATAGAGCATAGGCTTGTGAATTCCATATCTATTACTTTCTGACTAGTCAGATGACCTTAGCAGATTGCTGTTTCATTATAAGATTCTTCATCTATAAGAGTTCTGTGAGACTATTATATAAGTTATATACACAGTGAAATATTGGTATAGATAGAGTAAGCACTAAATAAATGGTAGTTTATTTTCCTAAACCCATAAGAGCAGCAGGCCAAGGCCTTGCTTCAGTAGAGACAAATGAGAGTATTATGTAAAATATGTTTAAACCTTAGTGATAAAAAAATAGAAATAACCCCTCTCTCCAGTTTGATAGAGAAATATTCTATTTTAAAAGTCAACTAAAAATGGGACCTTTCATTGTTTGGGGCCATAATATGTTTCTTTATATAGAAAACAAATTGGACTATACCAATATTAACTAATAGAAATGTAAGGTGAGAGAAAGATTGTGAACTATATGTATGAGTTTAAGTATAACATTATAAAACTGAAAACCAACAGATGAAATATCCACTATTAATTTTTTCTAACAAATTTAAAATATTACCACTTCAATGTAAAACCAACAACAAAAAATTGAGCTATTTTGCTTTGTCTTTTTTGGTAGGTCTACAAAGTCAGGAGTATATTTTAAACTTACAACATGTTTTAATTCATACTATCCATGTGTCAAATGACTTTTGGCTGCCATATTGGATGGCCTGGGACTGTATGATCCCTAAAAATTTTTCCATGCCTAACTTTCGTATTAACTGCATATTAAGCCATTCATTTTTTCTGGTTTTACTGAATGTCATTTTTCATCAGCAAATGGGTTTACCATGCAGTGAGGGATGGGTTTCTAATTTGAAACTGAATTAAAAAGTAGAAAAGGCATTTAAATTGTTTGGCTACTGCTGAGTGACAATATGGTCATATCTGTTTGGAAATCCATTCTGAGGATAAGTGACAAATGTCCCTTTGTTATTCTTTCCCAAACTGAATACATTATCACATGATTACATTTAAATTAACATTCTAACAAATTCTACTAATATGTGTGCCATAAAAGATTCAAATCATTAGATGCCCCCAATTATAACCCATATCAGTTTCTGTCAAGAATACATTCTTTGCCGAAAGCATATTACCATTACTTCTTTCATGTAATAAAATTTTGTTCAGCTTTCGTGACATATAGCATCAATCACAAAACAATAAGACAAACATATAATTCAGCCAATACAGTATCTGCTTCCCATAAAATTAAAACCAAAACTCTTTACTTACATCAAATTAGAAGCAACATTTTCTCAATTTATTTTACATGAATAGACTTTAGTTTTTAGAATGGTTTTACATTTAGTGAACAATTGAGTTTATAAAACAGTTTCCATATTATACATTTGCTCTGAACATATACTTTATCATATTTTAACATCTTACATGAGTATAGCACATTGGTTTAAAAATAATAAAACAATATTGTGTATAACTATTAAATACAATCCATAGTTTATTTAGATGTTCTCAGTTTTTACATAATGTTTCTTTTCTATTTGGGGATACAATTCAGGATATCACATCACATATTTCATTTAGTGAAACTTTCTTGTAATTTTTTTTCATTGTCCTGAAAGTTTTTGTAAATACAAGTCAGATAATTTATAGAATGCTCCCCAAATGAGACTTTCCTGATATTTCTCTCATGAGTAAGTTGATGTTATGGGTTTGGAGAGGTAGATCACAGAAGTAAAGTGCCATTTGGCTCACATCATATCAGGAATATATACCATAAAGATGATTTATAACAGCAGTGTTGACCTTGATAACCTGGCTAAAACAGTATTTGTCAGTTTTCTTCACTGCAAAAGTATTCTCTTCTCCCTTCTTCCATACTTTTGTCTTTGGAAGGAAGTCATTCTGCATAGCTCATACTTTAAAAGTGGAGAGTTTTGATCTACTTTTAGAGCAAAATAGCCACATAATTTTCATGGAATTATTTGACATAATTGATTTTTCTATTCTCCTCAATTTATTAATTTATTCAATTATTTATTCATGTCAGAATGGAGCTATGGATATTTTTATTTTATACTGTGAATTATAATCCAAATACACTTCATTTTATTGCTTAGATTGTTCATCTTTGTTTTGGGGGAGTTCTTTCAGTTGGTTTTTGTACTCTTTTGACATATCCTGTTCTTGTACTTTGTCATTATTGTTTAGTGAGGTCTTCTTTAAATAACATCACTATAATGTGGTCGAATATCCAGTGCATGTGGATATTCCATTTTGCCTACTGCATTTGTTGAAAAGACTTTTATTTTCCCCATTCAATTGTCTTGGCACCCTTGTCAAAAATCATTTAACTGTATTCAAAAGGGTTTATATTGAACTCTTTGTTCAATTTCATTTGCCTGTGTTTGCATATATGTGAGTACCACACTGTTTGGATTAATTTTAGCTTTGTAATAAGGTTTTATTTATTTATTTTAGTTTTGTATGTACACAAAACTTTTGTTTATTTTCTTTTTATATGGTGTTGAGGATCGAACCCAGTGCTTCACCCATGCTAGGCAAGCACTCTACCACTGAGCTATAACCCTAGCCCTGTAATAAGTTTTTAATTAATTAAAATCTAAGCACTCCCACTCTGTTCCTTGTATTCAGTGTGTTCTGGCTGTAGTAATACCATATGAATTTTGGGCTGTCAGCAAAAACAGTCATTGTAATTTTGGTAGGGACTGCACTGAGTCTGTAGATCATAGTATTGACATCTCAAGTATATTAACTCTTCCATTCCATGAGATGTGTATCCATTTATTTTGTCTTATTTAATTTCTTTCAGCAATGTTGTTATGGTTTGGATCTTAGGTGTCCCCCAAAAGCTCTTACAAGAAGGTTTTTAGGATAAATGATTGGGTTCTAGCCTTTACCTAATCAGTAAATTAATCCCTGATGGGATTAACTGACTGGTAACTAGGGGTGTAGCTGAAGGAGTTGGTTTATTGAGGGCATGAAGACTCTCTCTTTCTGCTTCCTGATCATCATGTGAGCTGCTTCCCTCTGCCACACTCTTCTGCCTTGATGTGCAGCCTCAACTGAAGCCTGAGGCATGGTGCTGGACTTCTATGGACAGAGACCTCTGAAACCGTGAGCCCTCAAATAAACTAACCTATGATTGTGCTGGTCAGGTTCTTTAGTCATAGCATCGAAAAACTGACTAAAACAAATGTTTATAGTTTTTAGTAAATGAGTCTTCCATTTCCTTGGTTAAATTTAGGGCCACATATTTTATATTTTTATGCTATTTTAAATGTAGTTGTTCTGCTATTTGCTTTTCAGGCTATTCAGTTTTTACATAGAAGCATAAGTGATTTCTGAGATGACCTTGTATTCTGGTACTTTGCTGAATTCATCAGTTCTAACAGGATTTTTGTGGAATACGTAAGGGTTTCTATATATTAGATCATATGTTTGAGCAGAGATAATTTTACATCTTTGGTTTCAATTTGGATATCTTTCCTTTCTTTGTTTGACTATTTGCTCTGGCTAGAGCTTCCAATATTGTGTTGAATAGAAGTGGAGAAAATGGGCATCCTTGCCTTGATCCTTGTCTTACAAGAAAGCCTTCATCCTTTCATCACTGAGTATGATGTTCACAGTGGATTTTTTAATATATGGCTTTTGTTGTGTTGAGGTAGTTTCCTTTTACTCCTGGTTTGTTGAATGTTTTTATCGTGAACAGTTGTTGAGTTTTATAAAATACATTTTCTCTATCAGTTGAGATGATTATGTGTTTTTCTCCATTTATTCTCTTTTTTGTTTTGTTTTGTAGCAAGGGGGATTGAACTCAGCTCATACCTGCTAGGCAAGCACTCTACCACTGAGCATAGCCCAGCCCTTTTGTTCTGCTAATATCATACCTTACCTTGTTTGCTTTTCATATGCTGAAGCATCCTTTCATCCCAGAGATAAATCCCTCTTGGTCTTGGCATGAAATACTTTTAAGTGTTGTCAAATTTTGTTTGCTGCTATTTTATTGAAGACTTTTGCAGTTGTGTTCATGAGGATATTGGCATATGGCTTTATGTTATTGTAGTGTCTTTATGTATATTGATCATCAGAATAATGGAAATAGGAAGTATTCCTTCCTCTTTAATGTTTTGTTGTTGTTGTTCAAGTTTGAGAAAGGTTGGTGTCAGTTATTCTTTACATCTTTGGTATAATTTGCAAAAAAAAAACCAAAAAACAAAAAACCTCTACCTAGGGCTTTTTTTTTCATTTTTTCATTGAGAGAATTTTGATTACAAACTCATTCAATCTCTTAACTATTCATAGACCTATCCAGGTTCATGATTTATTATTACTAGGAGGAATT
The DNA here is from genome assembly GCF_964194105.1 of Spermophilus citellus. Classification (NCBI taxonomy): domain Eukaryota; kingdom Metazoa; phylum Chordata; class Mammalia; order Rodentia; family Sciuridae; genus Spermophilus; species Spermophilus citellus. Next base: position 179,893,139 of record NC_138183.1, read on the forward strand.
TTGTTTCTAGAAATATTCCCCTTTTCATCCAGAATGTCTAACCAGTTGGCATATGGTTATGCAAATCACTTTCCTAAAATCATTATTTTCATAAAGTCATTGTATTTTATTTTATTTTTGGTTTTAGTAATTGAGGGCTCCTCTCCTTGTCTCCTTAGTCTATTTACTTGGATATTTTTCAATTTTTGGGGGGGTGTTTTCAAACAACCAACATTTGTTTTACTGATTTCATTTATTGTTTTCCTGGTCTCTAATTAATTTATGTCTTCTTCAATCTTTATTATTTCCTTCCTTCTTCTAGCTTTGTAATTAGTTTGTTCTTTTACTATTACCATAAGTTGTAAAGTTAGTTTTTTGACTTGAAATTTTTCTTTTTTGTGAATGTGTTTATAGCTATAAATTTCCCCATTAGTACTACTTTCTAGTTTTGCTATATTATGTTTTCATTTTAATATGAGTATTCTCTAATTTCCCTTGTGACTTCTTCTTTGATCTATCAGCTCAGAGTTTATACTATATGTGAATTAGTTTATACTATTTGTGAATTTTCCATATTGAATTGTTATAGACCTCTACCTTTATCCTGTTGTGTTCAGAGAAAATCCTTTGTATTATATGTATCTTTTAAGGCATATTGAGGCTCCCAGCCTCCTGCCTAGGAGGATGAGGCAGGAGGATCACACGTTTGAGGCCCACCTAAACAACTTAGTGAGACCCTGTCTCAAAATTAAAAAACAACAACAAAAAAAAAAAAACTGTTGGGGATGTGGCTATATGATTAGGTGCCCCTGGGTCCAATTATCACTTGGACCACACACACACACACACACACACACACACACACACACACACACATATTTGAGAATTTCTTCTATAATATATGCTCTAATGCTGGGAATTCCCATGTGTTCTTGAGGAGAATGTGTACTCTGTATTGTTTGCTGGTGTTCCCTATGTCTGTCAGATCTGGTTGGTTTACTGTCTTTTGTTTCCTTATTCATCTCCATTACTGAGAGTGAAGTACTGAACTCTGCAACTATTAGGGTAAAATTTTTCTATTTCTCTCTTCAATTCTGCCAGTTCTTGCTTTATGTTTTGATGGTTTTTCCACTAGGTGTGTAGGTATTTGTAGCTGTCATATATTCTTGCTATATTGAACATTTTATTAATCTATAATGTCCCTTCACTTTTTTATTATTAAATTGTTTATTTATTCTATTCTGTTATATATGATGGCAAAATGCAATCCACTTCATATAACACATATAGAGCACAATTCTTCAAGTCACTGATTGTACACAAGTATTTTCACACCATTCGTGTCTTCATACATATACTTAGGGTAACAATGTCTAATTCCTTTGCCTTTTTATTTAAAGTGATTTCTTTCTGAAATTACCATAGCCACTATGCACTGCTTTGGTTTCTATTCGTGTGGAGTAAGTTTTCACTTTGAATCTATTTCTACTTTGGGACCTTGAGTGAGTGAGTCTCTTGTAGATAATCAGTAGTGGGAACATGTGTTTCTTGCTACCCTTTGATTGTAGAGACTAATTCACTTATACTTTAAGTACTTACTATCAAGGAGGAACTTACTTTTTCATTTTGTTGTTTTTATATGCCTTATTGCTTTTTTGTCCCTCATTTCCTGAATTACTGTCTCTTTTTGCATTTAGTTGATTTCTTTTTGTTACAAAAATTTTAAATTATTTATTTTCTTTTACAGATCCTCTGTAACTATTTTATTTGTGATCACTAAGTGGTTTATATTTAACATCCTAACATTATAATATTCTAATTTGACCCTATAACTTCTTAACTTCAATAGAATACAAAATATCTGCTCCATTATTAGCTCCATCCCCATGCTTTTTAATTTTTAATATCACAAAATTACATTTTCATCAATTGTGTGTCCAAACATATAGACTAATAATTGTGTTTTAATTGGTTAGACCATATTATTAAATTATGTAGAACACAAAAAGTAAGATTACAAATTATTGTTACAATAATAGTAGCTTTTATAAATCCCCATGTATTTACTTCTACTGAGATGTTTATTTCTTATGGCTTCAATTTACCATCTCATGTTCTATTTTTTAACCCTATAGGATGCATTTAAGCACTTTTTGTAGGGTAGCTCCAATAGTAATAAATTCCTTCAGGTTTTGTTTATCTGAGAATGCCTTGATTTCTCTTGTTTATTTGGGAATGTCTTAGTTTCTCCTTCACTTTTTTTCTCTCTCCCTCTAATTTTTTTAATTGGTTCTTTTCAGTTGATATATGATAGTAGAGCCCATTTTGACATAATTATAAAAGCATAGAGTTTATCTTGTGCTAATTAAGTTCCCAGCACCTTTCTTTCCCCTCCTTTCCTTCTGCCCACTGGTCCTTTCCCTCTACTCTCCCAACCTTTCTGCCATTTACCCATCATTATTTTATAATTGTTTCTTGGGGATGTCAACAATGGTGAGCTTCACTAGGCTATATTCATATGTCTACATAGAAATTTTATGTCAGATCCATTCCACTATTTTTCCTTATTCCATCCTTCCCCACTTTCCTTCATCCCCCTTTGTTCACTGCTCTTACATCTATTCTCCCCCAACACTTATTTTGGATTAGCTTCCTCATGTCAGAGAAAACATTCAACTTTGACTTTTGGAGAGTGGCTACTTTTACTTAGCATGATAGTCTCCAGGTCCACTCATTTACAATCAAATGACATAAAATCATTCTTATTTATGACTGAGTAATACTCCATTGTGCTCATATAACCCATTTCCTTTATCCATTCATCTGATGAAGGGCAACTATTTTGGCTCCACAGCCTTTGGTGAACTGTTTTGCTGGATATAGAATTTTTATATGACTTTTTTCCCTTTCTTTCTTTTCTTTTCTTTTTTTTTCTTTTAGCACTTTGAATATATGTATCCATTGCTATCTGACCTCTAAAATTTGTGATGGAAAAAAATGCCCATGTTCCCATTAAGCATCCCTTGTATGTAAAGAGTACATTTTTCTTTCTGCTTTCAAAATTCTTTCTCTGAAATGTTTTATTACATTGTATCTTTATCATGTACTACTGTCTCAATGAATTCCATAATACTCTGATAATGTTCTTGCCCCATTTACTGATATTTAAAATGAAGCTCAGTGAGGTTAAATAACTTGTCCAACTTTATGTAGCTAGCAAGTGAGGAAACTAAGTTTTTAATCTAGGCCATTGACCCTGTGATTCATCATGTACTAGAGCATTAGATTAAGAATCAGAGAATCCAGTAAAATACCATGAAATTAAACCAGGATATCCCTTTTTAGTGTAAGGAGGGCAATAAGAAGTTATCATATTTTCTACTTTGGGGAATTTTGTGACATATCTGTTTTAGAAACGTATTTAATGATGGAAGTAAACATTCTATCATCATGATTATTATGGAAACAGTCCTAGCTATTTACTAAGGATCATAATTGGTGAGCAGTATAAAACAGTGGTAGTGAAAAAGAAAGAAATAACTTACCATATCATGTTATAGAAGTGATTATGGAAGTCCATACATATTTCACGGGGAGAACAAAAGAAAATGTGAAAAAAAAAAACAAGGAAAGTGAAAAAGAGTAATGAGGATGTGTATCTCCAAAGAGGAGATACATGAGTTAAGGTAGTATGTTGGGCCATGCTAAAGAGGTCAAGGAGGAGCAGAGGGAATCCAGGGAATGTCCATCCAAATGTTACTAGCACAAGCTTGATCCAAAGAGGACCATAATGATCAACATTCAAAGATCAGTTACTATATGCAAGGGAATTAGCATGTAATTATTGCTTACAGTTTTCACACAACTATTTGAACTATGTGGTCTTATGTTCTTTTCACACATGAGAAAACTGAGAAGCAGAGTGATTAAATAATGTGGCCAATGTTACACAGACAATAATTGGTGCCTTTTGGGAATGCCTACTCCTTAAATGCCTAAGGGATTACTCAGCTTAGACTGAAACTGACTAAATAAAAATTCTGAGGTAAGGAGTGGCTGCTGGGTTCCCTCTCCCCAGAGCTGAGCTCCTTACCAGACACTGCTATTAGGACGTGTTGAGTTAGTAGATTTGAAGGGTATGAAGAAGTACCTTAATGAAGATCCAAACCTGGCACATAAAAGAACCATAGATGTGAGAAATACAAGGTTTGCAAAGAGAACAAAGTTGAAATAAACTTCAACTTGAAGATAAGGAACTCAGGAGAGAATTAGGAAATATCAGAAAAGCTGATAGTAAGTAAAAGAAGGGATTTGGGGGCCCACAAAGCTAGTTTTAAAAATTTAGTTTTGCTACTCCTTGTTTATGTAAACTTGTAGAAGTTGCTTGGCCATTCTATACTGTGTGAACTTTTTATTGGTAAGGTAGAACAATTACATTATCAGTATTAACAAAAATAAGTGATCTAGTATAAAGCTTAATAACAAAAATAAGTGATCTAGTATAAAGCTTAATAACAAAAATAAGTGATCTAGTATAAAGTTAGGCATATAGTCAATTTTTAATAGATGGTAGTCATCATTATTAATCAACATATTCTATTAGACTTTTTTCCCAAAGTAGATATGCAGATTCATATTCTAAAGTAATGAGGACTGCCCTTACCTTTAAACTTAATGCTTGCCAAATATTTTCATTTTCTGAATGCTTCCCAATTTTTTTTTTATATTCTAGAAATTGTATCTAGTAGAATTGTTAGGAATTAATTCCTGAATCAAGGATAAACTCTAAAAATAGGTGCCCTGTCTCAGAGCAGTGTTGGTTTGCCAGATCAGCTAGCAATAGTTCCTTTCCAGAAAGGCAGCATGGTGACAAGCTATTCTTCTCAGTTTCCTCAAGCATGTCCTGAAACCAGGGACACCTGACTTTTAATATTCATATAAGAAATGACTGTGTAGGGTTTGGAAAAATATAAAAATATGTATTTTTAACATAAGGGTTTAATAATCATTAGTTTATTTGCTTCTCTTCCATTCTCCATTCCTGGGATTCAGTTGCAAAAGCTTTAAATGAAGGAGATGGATTTTGTGATTTCTAAAATCCTCACCAGCCTATAACTCAATTATTGCTCAATATCTACTTATAGCAAAGATGACCTTGTCATAAATAATGGTTTGCTGAACAGAATGTCTGGCTATTAATGTCCCTTTCTCCATAATGCATCGTTGTTAAACATCAGTGTCATTTTTTTCTCATCCTGAATTTTTTCCTCTGATTTTTTATTACTGTAGTTCATTCAAAAGTGTAAAATGCAAACCAAGTTACTCTCATTTGAGTTTCTACTGACATAAGGTACAAATTTCTTTAACTGTGGTTCTAGATTTATAAATTCAGACATTAGAAAATAAGAGGCATGTTTTAATCTCTTTTTCAAAATGATGCTATAGACAAAAATCTTGTTATCATATTTCATATATTAATATTCATTTGACTGACATGAATGACTATCTTGTTCAACAACTTTTAGTATCATTTCAATATTTTCTTGAAACAGCTTTGATTTGTGCTTTTGAAGTTTGACTCTACTTTGTCAAAATAGGCTTAATTACTATTGGTGTCATTACTTCTAACTTGTATAGTCAAAGCTATGTGTGTGATTAATCATCTAGAACTAATTAGAAGTATCTGCTGCTTCTGGGGCTACAATCTGCCATTTTTGGTTAGTGCTTAATTATGGTTAAGTGTTGTTAGGTTTCTGATATGATACAATGTGATTTTATTTGCTTCAGTTCTCATTCTGACAGGCTGTTTAGTTCACTGATAATTTGTATCCTAGTAAAATGGCCCAAGGTTCTGTCCTGAGGCTTTGTAGTCATATCCCTTTCACTGGAACTGAATCCTACAAGCCAACTGAGCCAGTGGGAGTCCAAAAAATAAAAGAGATGTGCCCTCTAAGTCAACACTGGGGGTGGTTTGGGAAAAGGCCCAGGCTCTGTCATGTACAATCATCCAGCATGGAAAGGGAAACTATTTGGTATGGGGAGGTAAAGTATAGATCCCAGATGTTTAGGAAGGAGGTGTGGGTAAAGTTCCAACACTCTCAGATTATCTCAATAATATGTGCTCATCATTCCCCTTTCCCAATCAGAATCTTGTACCATAAACTCAATTATAATGCCATTTCCGCACACTTCCAAAGAAAGAATAAGACAGAAGTTTGGTGTGGGAGGGTCATACTTTGGATGACTTTCTCTACTTAACATTATTTCTCCTTCTCCCTCTATCTTCTTCTTTTTTTTAATTTTTATTATTGGTTGTTCAAAACATTACATAGTTCTTAACATATCATATTTCACACATTTGATTCAAGTGGGTTATGAACTATCTTCTTTATAGAAAAAAAATGACAGATAGGGAGTCTCAAAAAGAGGATATCAAACTTTTATTTCAAATTATGAGCAACCCCTTGAGTAACTGACAGTTGTTCTCTCTTGAGGACAGAACACTGGATTTGAAATCAGAAACCTGGATTCCTCATCTGTATATACTTCCTAGCTTAGTCTCCTCCAGCTAGTAACTTAAATTCTCTAGCTTCTTTAGTTTCTTCTGGAAAATAAGAAATGAAGATTTTAATAATGTTGTCCCCATTTATCTCAGAAAATTATTGTGAGGCTCAAACACAATAATGATTATGAAAGAGCTTTTTAAGTATTGTGCAAATACAAATAATGATTATTATACCTTTCTAGAATTAGAACTAATCAGAAATTGAATTCTACGAGTGCCTGGATCTTAAACAGTTCTGATCCCTATTATTAGGAGAAAGGTTACCCAACTGTCATTCAATGTCATGCTTTTACAGCTGCTTAAGAGTCTATAAATATCTGTGGCACAGCCTGACCTTCCTGTGCTGCACAATAAATGAACATGCTAATCAGAAATGGCAGTGGGTGTGGATTTGACAATGTTCTTTTACTGGAACAGTCATCTTGCTTGTCTCGCCACTCTGTATTGTTTTAAATGTGCTTTCATTTAGAAGAGGTATTTGTTCCTGTTGGCCCTTATCACATTCTCCCTGCCTCCATTATCCTCACAACTGGATCATTTCCACCATAAAACCTTCTCTTAATCCTCCACATTCACCAGGACAGTCCACCACCATTGCAAATATGAGCTGCTGTATTTTTCTATGTGTGATTCTTATTAGAGAACTACTTCACTTATTAAGTTAAAATGTATTATTTTGGTTAAAGCAGGACTCTGGAGTCAGATTGCTGGGGTTCTAAACCCGACTCTGTCACTAGAAAAGTAGACTAGGGCACTCAATGAAAATGTCAGCACTCTTGGTACTTTTAGTGAGAATTTTTGAAGTCTGAAAGTACCTTATGCCTAAGAGTAATAATTCTAGTTCTAAGAATACTATGGAAAACAAACAGAGTTGATATTCCAAGAGCTTACTATCTAGTAAAGAACATACAATGACAAAGTAAAAAGAGCTAAGTGCTATGAAATATTTAGCTTTAATACTATGTTGGAAATGGGAAAATCCTTTTGCATGGAAAATATAAAATATACTCTATGAACATGGTAGTATTTTTCCTGCACCTTGAATGGTATCTGGAGTTGGAGCATGTAGAGTTAGGGGGAGAAGGGAAGTCTAGGTGTACAAAAGGTATTGCAAAAGATTCAAGAGCAGTAAATTTCAATTTAGAGGTGCAGTCTGAGTATGGGGAAATTGTAGAAAGTTAGTTGGACATGTGTATTGAGACTTCATTAACCCTCTGTAGAGGGTTGTGAAAGCGGTGACAAAATGTCATGATTTCATCCAGTAATCAATAAGGAGCCATGAAAGCTTTTTGGACAAGATCATATCAAGGTTAGTAAATACAGAGTTGTGCAAGGATGACTGTATAGAAATAGTAGAAAGTGAAAATCAAGGCACAAACCACAGACTACGCTGTTTTTTAAACATTCATCATTAAGAGAAAGAAATGTAGTCTGCAGGTCTGTGCATTGTTGTGAAGTAGTTGTTGATGTTTAAGTGAACTAAATGAGAATCGTGAACTCATAGATCTTCACAGTTGCAGAGGCAGACGGTGGAATTGAAAAAACATCTTCTTAATACATTTGCTACCCAGATGTTCTGAACAATAGATTGGGTGGTTTTAAATAAAGGCTTATACATGGATGAATATTTTATTATAATACGAATTCAGATAATGCAGCAGGTCAAGTGCAACTCAGGAACCTGAGGACATTTCACAGAAGTTCTAACCAGTGATTTCTCCATAACGTTTCTGATATATCTCTTTATTACCCAAATGTTGCAACACAATTCTTAGGTTACCAGCTTGACATTATAAATATTTTTGACACTCTGTTCTGCCACATTCTATGTTAAAAAAAGCCTTCATAATTATTTGAAGGTACAAATATCAATAAAATGATAACAATATAAAAATGAAGAAACACAGATTTAAATATCCCAGAAGCTCCCTATGCTTTCAAATATATTAGCAAGATTCAAAATGTGTTCCTTCAAAAATGCTCATTGAATAACTCAATTTAAAATTTATTTTCATTTGGTAAAATATCCCAACTTTCTCCATCCATATTTACTCATTTTCATATGGATCCTTCAAAAGTATGATAATCATGAATTTTATTTCCCAATTTTTATTAATTTAACATATTTTTAGAGTTATATAATTTTCATATTTATTGTTTCCAAAAATGTGTCTATATAAAGTTCATATAAAAAATACAAAAATCAACTAGAGTTCCCAAGTTTTATATACTCTCTCTTTCAAAACATTTGTTGAGTGTCTCCTCCCATGGACCAACTCACCACTGTGGTGTCTTGGATACTAAGGTGAATAGATCTTAGTTCTTACCCTCAAGTAGATTTTAGTCTAAAGGGAAAAATGGATAGGAGCTTCGATGTTTATGGTGGTGAGTTCCACAAGGAGAACATACTAGAGTAACACCTAATAATGATTATTTCTTATGAATTTATTTTTAATTGAAACCTAAAAACATAAAAAGTATACATAATCATGGGGGACCCTACAATTTCCAGTGTATGTACATTAAAGTTTAGACAATATTTTAAAAGTTACCTCCTTAAACATTTATTGTTGCTTTATAGTAAAAACTACCCAAATGCTTTTTTTTTTTTTAGCTTTTTGAGATGCATGGTACCATGTCATTATTTACAATTATCCTACTCTGCCACAGCACAACAGAACCACTGTTCCTCTGTAACATAGGACCCACTGCTCAACTTTCCTCATCCCTCCCCACAATATCCTTTCCTGACCTCTAGTAACTACTATCTTATTTTCAACATTTTAGATTCCACATATGAGAAAGGTCATGCAGTAATTGTCTTTCTGTGCCTATTTTATTTCATTTAATATACTGATCTCCTAGTTTCATCCATGTGGCCATAATGACCAAATTTTATTCTTTTTATAGCTGAATAGTATTCCCTTGCACACATATACCACATTTTCATTATTCATTAATCAACTGATGAACACTTAGACTCTTTCCATTTACTGGCTAATGTGAATAGTGCTAATGTGAACAGTGAACATAGGAGGCAGATATTTGCAGATTTCTCTTCAATTTACTGATTTCATTTCCTTTGGATATATAGCAAGATTGTTGGTTCATGTGCTAGATCTATCTTTAATTTTTTGAGGAATCATCATACTCTTTTGCATAGTGGCTGTATTAATTTTCATTCCAACCAACAGTTATTAAGTAAGGGTCCCTTTTCCCCACATCTTTACTGGTGCTTGTTATCTTCAGTTTTGTTGATAATAACCACTCATACTGCAGTGAGGTGATATCTCATTTTTGTTTTGGTTTGTATTTCAAGATTGAACATTTTTTCATTTTCCATGTACCTGTTTGTCATTTATATGTCTTCTTTTGAGAGATGTCTACTTAGATCTACTGTCCATTTTTAAAATTGGATTTTTTTGCTATTCAGTTGTTGAAGCTCTTTATATATTCTGCATGTCAATCCTTTGTCAGCTGTATAATTTGCAAATATTTTCTCCCATTCTGTAGGTTTCCTCTTTACATTTTTAGTTGTTTTCTTTGCTGTGCAGAAGCTTTTTTAATTTGGTGCCATCCCATTTATTAACTTTTGGCATTATTTCTTGAGCTTTAGAGGGTTTGTTAAGAAAGTTGTTGCTTGTGCCTATGTGCTGGATTGTTGACCCCATATTTTCTTCTAGGAGTTCCATAGTTTCTGGTCTAATCCCTAGGTCTTTGATCCATTTTGAATTGACTTTTGTGCAGGATGAGACAAAAGATTTGTTTTTTTACCTGTGGATAACCAGTTTTCCCAGCTTCATTTATTTAAAAAGGTTGTGTTTTCTCCAAAATGTATGTTTGGGGCATGTTTTTCAAGAATCAGATGATTGTAGGTGTGTGTGTGTACCTCTATGTCTTGTACTCTGTAAGATTCATCCTCAGTATTTATGCTGAAGAGTTAAAGTCACCATATCCATGTTTCTAGTGTATAATTCACAACAGCCAAATTATGGAACCAGCCTAGATGTCCATCAGTAGATGAATGAAGAAAATGTGGTATATATATATACAGTGCAGTTTTATTCAAACATAAAGAAAAATGGAATTGTCATTTTTAGGAAAATGGATGGAACTAGAGACCATATGTTTTTCTCAATGCAGAAGCTAGAGAAAAAGAAGGGAATAAAGTTTGGGGATGGATCTCGTGAAATCAAAGGAAGATCAGTAGAGAAAAGGGACCATAGGGTGGGAAGAGGGATGGGAGGGGGGGAATTGCTAGAGAGTGGTATTGGCCAAATTCTATTGTTATATTACATATTGTGTGCATGTATGAACATGTAACAACAAATCTCATCAGTATGTGTGACTATATTGCACCAATAAAAAAAAAACGTGGGAAAAGAAAAAAAATATGCATAAAGTACAAAGGTAAAAAAGGAATTTTATAGCACTGAAAATTGAGAATGAAAGCACCTATTGACAATGAGGCATGATAATAATTCTAGCTCTGTAAACTTTAAATATTATTTTAAAGGCTGAAATCTGAGATAAAAGCATAAATTGAGACTGTTTTCATAAATTAACCAAAATATCTTTAAAAAACAAAACAAAACACACACACACACACACACACACACACACACACACAGTGGAAAAGTCCACCTGTCAATTCAAAAGTATAGTATGTTCCAAATTAAAACTCAGGATGTGTTGATTTCAGGAAACTTTGTTTTTAGTTCATTGTTTTACTGTGTACTTGATGTGGGAGGTATTTTTCATAGAATGTTAGTATTAGAAGAATCTATAGAAATTGTTGCGTATGGTCCTCTAAACTGATGCTAAAGAGGTGAACAAGTTTTCCTAAGGACACAACTAGGATTACCACAATTGATTGTCTAAGCCAGACAAATCTGAGAGTTCTCAGGAGTGTTATCACTCTGAGAAAACAAGCATAAAGGGAATGAGCACAAGAAAACTGGCCCATATGGTCACTCTAGACAAAATGATTCATAATTGTGTCTTTTGAATTTGGGTATCAAACAATTTCACAAGTACAGCCTTCTGGCTTTGGAAAAGAGCCTGCGGCTAGAGATGCATGCCATGTATGGTATTGTGGAGAACAGTGTCACCCCCACCTGATGACTTCTGAAGAGTCTGACCTTTCCACATTATGCCTTCCTAGATTGAAGAACATGATGAAAAGGTGATTTTTTTTTCCAGCTAAGAAATATTGGAAAGACAGAACACACAAATGAGTGTCCATGCAAATGTGCAGCTGTAGTTCACTGTTCTCTGGGACACCAGAGTCTTCCTACATGCCCAGGATATTGGATAGGAATGCAGCAGACCCACTTTAGAATCTGTTTACTAGTGAGAGGAAAGGAGGAACGGAATCTGCCCCCAGGTACTCCTGAGCTCAGGGCCTGGGGAAATAGGCTAACCCCTCCCTAGACACATTATTATTTTAGAATGCTGTGTGCATGGCAGGTTGACAGAGACGATAGCAACAGGAACCAACTGAAAGTTTTGCCAGTGTGAAACTGAACAAGGTAATGGGCACAGAAAATGTGTATCCTGAGAACTTATTTTATTTCATTTTCTAGCAAAATGAATCCTGGGAAAGCTATATTTTTAGACAGCTTACTGACCACAGAGTGCTGGGAAAACTGAGAGATTTCACTTTACTGTTAAAGTAACAGTTATCTTTGGGCAAATGAAGGAAAATCTCCTGAGACAATAGTGAGAATGTGGTGAACATCAACATTTTCAAAAACAAAGCTAAATTTAATGTGTTTCTTAGGGTTATATAGTAAGATGATTTCATTAAGAATGAATAACTTAACAAAAGCAGAGTTAGAATTAGGTTTACAGTATTTTTAATGTACACATCAAATGTGGACTCTTATGATATCCATTTATGAATAGACTCTATCATGTATTTTAATGTATTGTTATCTATCAAATTGTTAATTAAGCAAATCGAGACTCTATCTATGCTGTCTCTCAATGGTCAACTAGACAACCACCTGATTCCAAACGTCAATGATTCCATCTCTGGCTTTTATTTCCCATTTCTCATGATCATTGTCAGTTATAGATTCTTTTTCTTTTTAAAGTTTAATTAGGTATATATGACAGCAGAATGCATTTTGATTCATTGTACACAATTACAACACAACTTTTCATTTCTCTGTTGTACACAATGTAGCATCCAACCATATGTGCAGTCATACATGTATATAGGGTAATGATGTCCAACTTATTCCACCATTTCTCCTTCCGCCATCTCCCTTCCTCTCCCAACCCTCCCCTTTGCCCAATCAAAGTTCCTCCATTTTTCCCAGTAATAAAGTCTTAATAAGTACATAACTACTTGTCTTTAATTAGCACTTACTATGCTAATTATGCTTGGTAGAAAAATAATACACATAATTTTTAAAGTAACTAGCATCTGGGACAAAATATATTTTAAAAAATTCAAAATATCCTGCTTTATATAGGTATATATAGGTACAAGTATCTCTTTGAGACCCAGATTTCAATGTTTGGGGATATATACTCAAAAGTGGGGTTGCTGCAAATTATTATAAATCTATTTTTTCTTCTTTTGAAGAACCTTCATACTGTTTCCCATACATATTTTAGCATTTTACTATACTATCAATAGCGTCCAAAAGTGCTATAATTTCTCAATTTTTTTAACCAATACTTATATGTCTTTTGTTTCTCTGATAGTAACCATCTTAATAGTTGTAAAGTATGTCATTGAAGTTTTGATTTGCATTTCTCTGAACTTATGATGTTGAGCATATTTTCATATTTTTATTGGCAATTTTGTGTACCTTCTCTGGCAAAAATGTTTGTTGGCCCATTTTTTTTTACTCAGGCTATTTTATTTTTTGCTATTGGTTTGTAAAGTCCCTCTCTAAGTAGAAAAATTGAGTAATTTAATAAATTTAAGTTAACCATAATACACAGATGATTACTAAAATAAAAATAATGATCAGTAAATATTTAAAATTATCTGAATTCCCAGATATGCTCATGCTACATTTTGATAAATAGTGTTTATGGTCTTAGAAATGCATAACAAGCAGGCAACAGGAGACTGCTTTCAGAATGTGCAGGAATTTTTTAAGGTAAGTATGGATTGGTCAGAAGCCCTGTTTTTTTTTTCTCCACTATTTCACTATTGCATTTTGTTCTGTGGAAACAGATTGCCTTTTCTAAAGCTTATTAATTCTCTTGAGCCACCCCAGGATGAAAAAATGATTGCAAGAAAAAAGTTTTCTCAGGTTACTGAGAAGGTTTCCTGCCATTACGTAACACAGACAAGCAGAGAATAGTCCTGGGAGTCAACTTCCAAATATCTTAACGTGTAACCACAAACACTGCTATTTCTAGCATCTCATTTTTTACTTATTAATATCTCTAAACCTATCATAGCATAAATGATAGCATGTAATTTCCCTAATTATAAAACCTCATGGTTGGAAACTTGCTGGGGTTTCAAGCCATGCTGTGTCAAGACAACCCCTAACCTCTAAGATACTTAAATTGTGAAGAGATGTTTCAGAGTTAGAGAATCTGGGTCCCATCCCTCACAATGCATGGTCTAAGAAAAGTATTTGCTTTCACTGTGTCTCATATTATAAATATATATGATGAGGGAAATTATTTATCATCTCAAAGTGTATATTATTTTCAGATTTTCTAGAACATTTAAGATATTATCCTAGATGCTGGGGATACCGAGCTGAGTGTGGATCCTATGTAGCACTTACAAGCTAATGGGGAAGGCAGTGTATAAATACTGACAAACTATATACTATAATACAAGGTATTACTCAACCCTACAGAAAGTCAAAAATTTTCAGCTTCTTTTAGTTTTTATAGGCTATCTCTATGTAAGTGCATTTAGTATGATCAATAAAGTTTACTTTAATAAAAGCACTAAAGAAATTCGGGGGGGGGGAATGGAAGATGCACTAAAGCAAACATAGCTTCAAAATGATGTTTTGGCAAGGATCTTACTTTAGGCATCTTCTGAAGCCACCCAGTCCTAGAAAATGATCGTTTATCCATAAAGCATGGGGAAGAGTACATTCTATACACTTAGACACAGGGGGTAGGTCTAAGATAGATGAGGCCATGAAGGAGACCTTGTGCTCTGAGCCAACAAAAGTTTGCATGAGATGGATTATTTTCTTACTCCACTGTTTCACTCCCTTAACCAGAAATCCCCTCAGCTTCTTTCTCCATGTATTTTCTACAACCTGAATATTGTTCTCTTTAAATGATAGTGTATGAATAGCAGGATACGTAACTTTAGTTGGTGTGAAATTGAAACAAAACAACACTGACAAAACACCCAGAACCCAGCACAGTGTTTGGCACATCCTAGGTAGTGTCAGTTTCCTCCACAGAGCCAATGTTGGAGATTGTGCTTTGTATTTCAAATATCAGATTTCTTGTATTTTTGTATATTTTTCACATCTCTGAGTTATTCTATTCTCTACTTTTCCTATTGTATATAGATCATTGCTTTCTGATGCATCTATGGGATAGTCACTGGATTCGATTTTTTGAATGTAGAAATTAATGAAGCATTAGTTCTGCCTTCAGCAAGATTTCAAACAGAGGAGACACACATATCAACAACACGTTTTAATAGAGATTGGTAATTGATATGATAGGAAGATTTGACAAGGGTACTCAATGAGCAAAGATTCAATGAGGAAATGGATGGATAATTATCATCTCAGTGAGTGATAGAGAAATTAGAATGTGATCCAAAAGATCCTGGAAAAATCTTGATTTGGACTCATTTTTGCAAGACATGTCTAAAAATAAGAGCCTTAATTCTCTGATCTTGGGTCAGCTTAGACTGCAGCAAGACACAATGATTCTTTTTATAGTATAGAAGAAATAGATTCTGACATCTATTTAGAAAGTCAGAGAATTCATGTTTTTTATAAACTATTAAGGTATTTAATATAAACAAAAAAAGGATGATTTGATTATTTTAGTAACCTACTCTTGAGCAAATCTGTCCCAGCTTAATACTGTTTGGTATTGATCATACAGTTAATTTTGGCAAACACAGGTCAGGTGACTCTTCTCAGGCATCATTAGTCACCAGGGACACCAGGGATATTGCAACAAAAAAGACAAACAGTCCCATTAAGATTTTACTCTTAGTCTCAAGGGAGATAGATGTGCATGAATGGAAATATTCACTAATATTCAATAATAATTTTGATCTAATCTTGGTAAATGACACTCAATTTCATTAATTAAATATTTCTTAAGCATGTGCACCATGGTGTAAGACTACACAGAGTGATGAGGAAGCTCAGAGATACACTTGTCTTGGGCTGAAGTTTAGTGAGGTGTTCCTGGAGGAGGTCACATGGAAGCTATATCAAGAAGATTCAGTGGTTCCTTATTAGGAAGTAAGAATGGATCTTCCCACCAATGGAAGAAGACTGAGCAATGCCACAGGTGATAAAATAGCAAAGCCTGTGAAGAGCAGTAGCAGCTCAATGTCTCTAGAATATAATGAATAAGGGAGAAGTGGTAGGTAACTAGAAAGGAGAAGCAGGCAGAGTGAAATCATGAAGGGTTTTTTACTTACGGCTCTGTGTGCGTGATAAAGGACTTTATCAGCTTTGTTAGCCATTAAAAGAAACTGCAATGTTTCTGAATAATATAAGTTTCTATTTTCAATAGTGCATTGATTTTCTTAATTCATAGCAATTACTGTCTACACTTTTAATACATAAATATTTGGTATTATTAACTCACTTGCTAAATATTAATACACTGCCATCATTATTATGAATTCTGAGAATAAAGCAGGCTAAAATAGGTGTAGCTTTACCTTCATAAAGCATGCTGTCTGGAGAAAAAGATGACTATCAGATATAGTGATATTGGATAACTATGCAATAACAATCATGAAGGAAATTGAAGAATAAATATGAAGTATTGGTAAGACAGTTAATTTTTAGGTTTAAGGTGAGAAGCATGTCAGGGCAGGCCTCCTGAAGTCATGAAAGCTCAAAAGAGGCTGTAAAATGAATATGATTTCAGCATAGGAGATAGGAGAGAAGACAATTTCTCCTGGAAGGAATGGTATGTTTTTAGGCTCTCTAGCAGAGTAGGAGCTTGACATGCACATGGAAATGGAAGGAATCCAATAGAAATGAGAACAACTAAGCAGGAAAGTAAATGGCCAGAGATAGTTCTGGAGGGACAGGTAGTTAACAGCACATGCAAGATCTCATAGATTATATTAAAGTTTTCAGTCGTCTCATAAGAGTGTTTAGGGTTGGTATTTCCATCTTTAAAACGTTCATGCTGCCTGCTAAGAGAAAAGTTTTAATAGGAGCTAGAAGAGCAGGCACAAAGGTAGGGTAAGATTTCCTGTTGCTAGCTAAAATGGGGGTCATGGGAGGAGCTACAGAGAGCTTTCAGAGTGACTACAAAAGATTATCTCTGCAGTTCAAAACTTCAAAGAGATGGGAAAGGGATGATCTACTGAAAAAACAAAAAGGTTGTTTGATGTTTAGTTGCTTGATTGTTCAATCTGTTTTATAACCCTTTTATCTTAATGTGAAACATTAAGTATTAATATTAATAACCATTTGATTGAAAAGACAAAAGAGAAAACAGCAAGGAACAATAGAAACTCTCATCCATTAATGGTGGAAATGAGAAATGGTAAAGCCACTTTGAAAGACAGCCTGCTGTACTTACCATAAGATCAAACATCTATACCTATGGGCTAATAACAGGTCCACACAAATACCTGTGCATGAATGCTTATGGCAACTTTATTCCTAAGTGCCAAAATCTGGATGTACCTGAGGTGTCTTTCTATGGGTAAATGGATAAACAAAGTGTTACCTTCATAAAACAGAATATTATTCAATATTTTTCAGTGATAGAGTAAAATGAGCTATCTAAAAACAAAATAAGGAGGAACTTTAAAAGTACATTGCTAAGAGAAAAAAAACTCTGAGAAAGCTCTATTACTGTGTGATTCTAACTATGTGACATTTTGAAAAAGGCAAAAGTATGAAAGTAGTAAAAATATTAGTGGTTCATTGTCAGGGATTTCAAAGAGGAGGGAGGGAAAATGACTAGGAAAAGCACAGGGGATATTTAGGGCAACACAACTATTCTCCATGATAATTTAACAGTGGCTGCATGTCATTATACATTTGTCAAAAGCCACAGTATATACAACACCAAGAATGAGCACTAACATAATCTATGGGCATTAGTCAATGATATGTCAACATTGGTTCATCAGCTGTAATATTAATATGAGGAAAAACAAAGAGTGGGGGTTGGGTGGCATATGGTAACCATGTACTTTCTGACAAAGTTTTCTGTAAACTTATAAGAATTAAAGTCTAGGGCTAGGGTGGCTCAGTGGCAGAACTTGCCTAGCATGTGTGAGGCACTGGGTTCGATTCTGAGTACCATGTATCAATAAATAAAATAAAGGTCCATTGACAACTAAAAACATATTTAAATAAAAGAATTAAAGTCTACTCATTTAATAAATAAATAAATCACAGCCTACCCAAGAATTGCTAGAAAACCCAAACTAACAGGCTAATTTGTTATACAGTAAACAATGGGATATTTCTGGCTTTTTGCCCAGGGGTTTCCCTTGTCTTAGCATAGATAAATTTATTGTGCTAGTACCTCAGGGGGGAAAAATGAAGAGATTTAGTAAGTAGAAGCATCTGCACTGAGAATTCTGCATACTGCAAAATACAAAAGCTACCATGAAGTAATTCCTTTCACCTCTGACTTTCCCCTGTGCTCAACACTTAGAAATGTGTCCAAAATATGATCACAGCAAGGGCTCTGGAGCTACATGGAGCAGTGTCAAAAAAAAATGCAGCAGATTCCCCAAGAAGCCACAAATGCTTGGAAGCAGATGGCACATCAGGTCATCAAGGCATCTGTACAGTGATACCAGCTCAAATTTTCAAAATAACTGAGGAGCTGTTTATCAAAATTAATTCTGTAATCCCATACTTCCTCCCCACAAGGAAAGACTAAAACCAGAGAAAGGTAGAAATGTAATACCAAATATGGTTGGAGGCTAAATGTGCAGGTGTTAATTGTTAGTGATTCTCTGCCAGGTAATGAAATCTTGACTAAATGTGGACCAAGAGAATAGTCAGTCATTAGATGTTTCCTTCTCACTGCTTTGCTAATTAATTTAGAAATGTGAATTGACCAAAGACCCACTTATGGGCCATGTGTTCAGTGGGTGATAATTAGATATCACTAGTCATTCAGTCACACCTTACATACTCAGTCTATTCTTCTGGGAAGAAATTCAGAAATAATGAAGTGTATCTTCATAAAAGTGAACAGTCTTTCAAATTTGTGTCCAGTATTATTGAGAAAAAAAGGCTATCTTTTCCTTTGTTGAATTCTTTTCTTGGTACAATAGGACATTCTCATCTATATTCATCATGGAAGTATAGAAATTTCACTATGGAAGAGAGTTCATGGATAGCTTGTAGGAAATAAATGAAAACAATTTTGTCAGTGACTATGTGGAGAATAACTTTGGTGGCACAAGATCAAGTTGTGAGGTGGATTTTCTTGTTAGGAATAATTGATAATATTTAAATTAACAGTATGTGCATGCATAATTAATGATATAAGACCATGCTTATGATTAAAAAATCATAAACAAATTTAAAATTTTTTGTTGTTTCTAAACATGTACTAAGCATGTTTGTCCACATTAGGCCTTATTTTTAACAATTCCTACTTCTATATTCTTCAGTTAATACAATCTTGAAAACAATGCCTTCCCAACCAGATGCTACATCTTCCATGGACTTTTCTTAAAATTCTGTATTCACACCAAAAAATATATATATATATATACCGAGATCCTAGAAAAAAAGTAGCTTTTCTTTCCATGATGAAAATATTCAGTTATTGCTGTCACTAAATGTGTTTAGGCATGGTGCTAAATGTTTATATTATACTCTCATATTCTCTCATTTAATATCCCCCAAATCCCATATTAAAGTTCTATTGTACCAAAATTTATAGCTTAGGACAATAAGTTTCAGAAAGCTCAATAATGTTTAACAGTCACACCAATGGGAAGGTGGCAGAACCAGACTTTGAACCCATATATCAAATTGTTACATTCTAATTAACCCAGAGTAAACGTTGTATTGTTGTTTTTACCACTCTGAAAAATTGATCTGAGGTTTTCTCAACACTGGTGAACATTTTTTTTGCATTCCATAGGGACTGGCTCTGAGTCAAGCAGAATAATTTTACATGATTCACACACAAACACATCTGGTAATAATGGTCCTATAGAATTTGTATACAAGAGTCCACAGAAATGGTGTTTGACATTCCTACAATTATTTTTATAGGAATTAATCAGAGGGGTGTTCTGCAACATTATTTTTTTATTTTACAAAATGTATGTATTGACTTCATTTTGAGTAAGTTGGATATGTCTCTTTATTATAAAGAGAAAAAAAAAAGGTCTTTTATTGGAAACAGTTTTGTCCATTTCACTAAATATAGAGAGAATCTGAGCAAACGATAGGTCAGGGTACTTACTTTAAAATTACTAAAAGAAAAGGAGGAAATTGTATGATCTGAAACAATTTTTTGTTATCACAAAATTAATGTTTTGCTTTCATTTCTTTTCCTCAAGTTATCAGTGATTTTCTTCAGTTGATTCTCTTCAGTCTGTCCACGTGGATAACAGGGAAGTGGCATGGTGATCTAAAAGGAATTTATTCAGATTACATTTTGTCCAAAAGAGTATTTGGTTTTCCTTTACAAAATACTTTCATAATTAAATTATTTGACCATGATTTGTAGAGAAGTTTATGGCTCTATTCATCCAGTTAAGTTTGAGAGAGGCGGCATACTAAAGAGATTTTTAAAGTAAATGACAGACTTGCAGACAGATGCTCCTTCAGTTTAGCATGATGCAGAGGTGACAGTGACCTTTATGGATTATTTAAACTTAATGAAAGCACACTCACCCTCACCTTCACTTAATTTTCTAGGAGGGAAAAGTATCTGTACTCAGAAATAAATGTAAAAGACTTCAAAATGGAAGCAGAGTATACTAAACTCACAGGATGTAGAAGTAAGCTAAGAGTTCATAGCAATAAACACCTGTTTCAAAACAGAAGAATGTTACAAGTGAATAACTCAACATTACAGTCAAAGGAAGTAGATGTGAGCAGGAATAAATAAATTTTCATTAAGTTGAAAATAAATGAGAGAGAAGCTAGAAAAACAATACAAAAGACAAAACTAAACATGTTTATGGAAATATAAATAAAATCCTCAAATTTTAGATGGACCTACCAAGACAAAAAAATAAAAAGAGAAAAAAACTCGGGTTAAAATGTTTTCATCATAAAACAGGTTCAATATTTAAGGTAATAGGTGTGTTGATTAGTTTGATTTAATCATTCTACATTATCATAAAAATAACTTCACTTTGTATCCCATAAATATATACAACTATTATTTGTATGGTAAAAAGATTTCAACTCAAAGTTCTTTTCTGAGTATTGCCTTGAGTTCAGTGACACCCACTTGTCAAAAAGATATTCAGTAACAGAGCTTAGATGATATATGATAGAGCCACTGAACTGAATTTTCCTTTTTTATATATTACTACATTTTGTACATCACATTCCCCTATTCAAAAAATGTCAATTGGATATCTCTTATATGTCAAGGTGTGCAAGAGGCTTGGGGAGATAACAGGGGAAAAAACTTTCAATCTTTATACAGGTCTTACTATAGTGAGGGGACGCAAGTAATAAAAAAATGTGTAAAACGTGTACTATGGTAGATGATGATTATAAATACTAATGATAAAGATGTAACAAGGAAGAGGAATAGTGATGGACAAATGGGGCAATTTTAGAGAGGTTGGTCAAGCATGCTTTGCTGAGATGCAGACATTGGAATAGCGATCATAAGCAGATGGAGCATTTCCACAAATGTCACCTCATTGAAATATTTTACCATTCTGTGACTTATTTGAGAAAAAAGTCAACATTCATGTTTTATTTTTATCCAATATGGACTATGGGCCACACCATTGGTATACAAAAACAAATTAGAACTTGTGTTCTTGCTTACATCACAGTAAGGGAAACATTCATAAATAAACAATCACAATGCAATGATTTTAGCTATAGAGTTTTAAAAAGAGAAATGGTAACTAGCAAGATAGAAAAATGAATTGAACATAGGAGGAATAAAGGATGTCTTTGGAAAAGAATGTGATATTTGAGCAGAGATTTAAAAGATAATAATAGCTAATAATGATAGCTAACCTTTTCCTTTCTCTCAGAGAAAAATTTAATAAAACATGTCTTCTACTTTTTCTATTCAAATTACATAAGTGGTATATGAATGCATTTTCACTGTTAAACTGTCAAAGAGAAAGGAAATGTGAAAGTTCTGCACTAATCTTCATTTCTACCAGCTCTAAAGCCTGAATATATAACCATGTTGCCATGATGAAAATGGAGAGTGATTTAAGTTAAAAAATGGCCATTCATTTACTCCACAAATATGTATTTTGATTTATGGTGTAATCATTGTATCAGGTAAACTGAATACCAGAACTATGGTAATAAGAACCTTGACCTCAAAAATCTTACAATCCAGTGATTGCAGGCAAATGGAACCAGATGTATAGCTATTGACTCCTGAAAGAATTCAGCACCTTCAAGTGGTTTGGTAAAACCAATCAGTTGAATACATTTTGCAGAGTTTGAAGAATTAAGCCTGAAAAGAGTAGAGAGGAACTAGATTAACTAGAATATCTTGTATGTTAACTGAAGCATTTGTATCTTTTTTACATTTTCTATGAAAAGTACTTAGAAATTATCAGCAAAAGAATATTATTGCATCTTTATAGCTCTGCTGTATAAGTAAAAACCTCTTCAGTTTTGCTGTATTTCCTTATAATCTTTCTAATACATTAATAGAGTCTATTTTAATTAATAGCATGTGAATATTATAACTATAAATGATTATTACAGAAAATATAGAAAACAGAAAAACTTTGGAAAGAACACAAGAATGCACATGTAACTTAACCACCCAAAGAAAAACATTAACATTTGCTGTATTTCCTCCAAGCATTTTCCTAAGCATATATATATATATATATATATATATATATATATATATATATATATATATATATACATTTCCTTTATATATGTTCTGGAGACTTATTATTAGACCATTGAATCTTCCCCATGCCTTTAAATATTCTACAAAAGATAAGTTAGTGACTAGATAATGTTTTGAGGAGACAAAAAATTTATTTACTTGGAGCTAGTTTAGTGCTGTGTTTTAAAAGATGGACTGAAGATTCAAATAGAATTATATTCTAATCCTTCCACTAAACATATGAGCTGGATATCTTAAGGAGAGTCTCTATGGAGCTCAATTTCTTTATCAGTAAATTAAAGATGAAAAAGGGACCTAACTTATTCTTTTTGTGAAGACAGTGGTGAAGGCATAATACCTGGACACATTAAACATTCAATAAATATTAGTCATTATAAATAAATTAGTCACTGTAATAGTTAATAACATTAAAATGAAATTATTATGTAATAAAATATTACCAATTGTTTTCCTAACTTTTCAGGGTTTATAAAATAATACTAACACAGACTAAGAGGTGGCTTTTATCATTATATAACCCTCAAAAGCCACTGTACTAGTTTTCTAATGAAGAGAATAAAGCCCTTTATAGGAAGGTTGGTCTATAGACGGCTATTTTATAGTATAAAATATATACTGAGTATATATTTTATAAAAAGTATACTGAGTACCTTTCCTCTAAAGAAAGGAAACTTTAGAGTATTCTGTAGCTTTACTCATAAGGTACAGACATACATGTTGACTTACTATTTTTATAAATAAGAAAGACATTGGAAATAAAAGCAACTGGGCTATCTTATTTTTGTAATCTAAGTCAAAGCAAGTTAGCCAAACTGGGATCCCAAAGCAAAGTAAAGCAAACCAAACCAAAACAATGGGCTATGTGGGCCTTAATCAAATGATGAATGTATGGCCACTAAAGCAGAGGCAGAATAAGAACCATTAGGGCAATTTTTCTAAGAGTGGCAGTAAAAAATCTAGTAAGTAGGTTTCAACTCAGTTTGGAGGTTGTACCATGACTTCCATGTAATAATACTGAATCTCATTTCCTCTACCTGAAAAATGTGGCTGATGTCACCTAGCTTAGTGAATAAATCTGAATATTAAGTTTAATAGGCAAACCTCTTGGTACAGTATAGGTACTTGAGAAATACTAGCTCTCTTCTGAATTTCTTTATTATATTTGTACTTTAAAGTAGCTGGTCAGAACTCTAAATATAGTAAACAGTAAACAAAATTCATTCACTCATTGCACAGGATGTCAAGAGAAAGCAGCTTCATTTGTCTTATTGAAAAATCCTCCTTTGGAGAGTCCTCATTGATGTCAAGTCCATCGCTTTTAGTGACATTGGTGAAATGCGGTGCTTTCCATTCTTAGTCTTCAGTGTAATCACCCACCAACAACCACCATACCAATAATAATTATGTTTTAAGCCAATGCTCAGAGTTCACTATGTGCAAGACACTGATCAATGCCCATGTTTAAACTTTTGTAACCCACTCTTTTATGCTCTTCACCAGTTCTCCAGGAATATTCTTGCTGTTTGCTGTCAACCAACATAGGAAATCCATATGTGGCCTAAGCCTCTCTGGATTGGGGCTGGTTTTAGCCTAGGCTGCCCATGGCCTTCTAGACCAAATTCTTCTCTCTACCACTGCCACCCTTTTTGCCTTAGTGTTCTCTCTCAAAGTTGTGTTCTTCTGGCAGAAACCTACAATTCTTTTTTTCTTACTGTATTTGTGAAAACGTTTTAGAATGATATAACATCATCCAATTCAAAAGCTGGAAGGAATTCTAACATGCATCCAAGTCCGTGTTCCCTGACTATGGCTATGCATCAGAATGATCTGGGCTTTTGATAAAAATGGATATTCTCAGAATGATCCCTAGATAGTTTCATTCTGCATTTTTAGCAAATATCATAGGTTATTCTTATATACAACCAGGTTTAGAAATCACTGATTTGATTCTTCTTACTGCCTAAAATAAAACTGTGAGCTAATTCAGGCAGGAATAGTTCTTTGCTCCATTATATCCCTAGTCTCTAATACTGCATACTAACACCAGAAAAACAGACTTGACACACAGTAAATTCCTGTTGAAATGAAAATGAAATCACAGAACATTCTCAGCATCACTTAGTTGTGTTTTTGTGTGTGTTACTTATTCTTGTTCCCAAAAAGGACCCAAGGCAGCATAAAAAGATACATATAAAATCTCTCCCCATGCCATGATCAGGAAAGAATTTGATTGTAGAATAATCCAATAGGGATCAACAACTCTGTCTGCTTCCTAGATAAATTTTAATTCTAAATCAGAAATATCTGCCTTACTGGGAGTTGTATAGCTTTTTGTTTTTTGTCATGAAAATTACCATCGTAGGGAGGTATTTGATGTACTTTAAAAATCATATGTTTTCCAGTCAGATAAACCTAAACCTGCATTCAAATCTAAGTTCTGTCACTTCTAATATTCTTCATGCCCAGTTAACAGTATTGCTGCAGTCCCTGAAAAATACACCTAGATGTTCTTTACTGCTGTTATACCTACTAAAGATTTAATCCAATTAATTTGAATTTCACAAACACTTCTTAAGCATTTAATATGTGGTGCAAAACAGACAAGAATAACTCCCCCCATGATATTTTCATTCTGAGTCATAATTATGCCTATTTTACAGGATGGTTTTAAGGTAAAAGGAATGTACCTAAAAGTCTTGAATATTTGAAGCATTAATTAAATATTAGTGCCTTCCTCAAACTTTGATTCTCTTCAAGTAATATACATACCCCTCCCAAAAAAAAAAACTTTGGTTTGGCAAGTCTGCTTCTTCCAGAGGCAGCTGCTAATATTGAAATCAACACAAGCTCCCTCTCCCCACCCCAAGGTATCTAGAGAAGTTGTCTGTAGCTAACCTTAATCAATGAGGCAAGGTGTTCCCTTTGGTCCCTTCCAGAATTTCCAAATCTTGGACCAAAATCTTCTTCTCTTGGTGTGACAATGCAGCCTAGAGAATTCTGAGCAATAGGGAGCCAGGGCTTTCCCTGGCTCTGCCACAGGGTCAAACCAGGGAGTGGTTAAACTTGTGAGGTTTTATCATCCCCAGGGGTACTACTGTAGGGGGCATTATTTATTAGGAAGCTCAACAAAGGTAACTAAAGTCTGGAGTGTGTGAGTATAAGGCTGTGTTTCTGAAGTCTGTGTGCCCGCATGTGTGCTTGCAGAGGCACATGGACACACATCTGTGCCTGTGTGTGTGTGTGGAAATTACATTGATGCATTTCTTGAGAAAGATGCAATAATTTCACCTACACAGAGGGACACATCTGCTTTGTTATTTATAGCAGAAAGCTAAATTTTAATTTTTTAAAGCACACTGCTAATGATTGAGAATCGAGTTTTCAGTTTTGCTATTTTTTTTAATTGGTAGAGGATTTTTATATATTTTTTCCATTTTGTTGGGTTGTGTCCTTATTTATATAAATACTTTATCTGTAAGAATCAAGGAAGATTGGGCTGGGGATGCGGCTCAAGCGGTAGCGCACTCGCCTGGCATGTGTGCGACCCGGGTTCTATCCTCAGCACCACATACAAAACAAAGATGTGTGTCCGCCGAAAACTAAAAAATAAATATTAAAAATTCTCTCTCTCTCTCTCTCTCTCTAAAAAGAAAAGAATCAAGGAAGAAACATTTGCTTTTAATTACTGTAGTTGTCATCGTCCCTATTTTATTTCTGGTATGATCTGTCTTACCTCCTAAATGAGAAAATGTTTTCCTGTATTTGTACATTGTTAGATTATATAGTTTCATACATAATTTAACCAAATTGCTCTATGTATTATTATTCTGTTAGTATGAAGTTCTATTTTAACATCTGTAAATACTTCAGAACTGGCTTCTTTTCTCAGGCTCAAAAGGTGGAGTTATTTTTTACATCACAAAAACTATAGAATCTCTATGCTCATGTACTGTAAATAGTGAAGTGATCTGCTTATAAATAAACTTAACAAATACACTATGGAGATTAAAAAGACAATACTACCTGCAAAAAAAAAGAATTCTTTCAATGATCTTTTTTTTTTTAAGTTTATAAGTCTGAATAAAAATAAAGCAAAGACTAAGGTCCAAAATAATCCCTTGACCTGAATTTAAGCCCCTCCTTTTCTTTTCATGCAAAAAAAAAAAAAAATGGAATTTAGTTTCATTTGGAGTTTTCACCTTGACTGTTTCTGAGCAAGAGCAAGCAATCTTCATCGTTACAGAAGCTCTGGATGCAGCTGTACTATAGATAAATTTAATACGCACAACAGGAAATACAAGTCCAGATTCATTTTGATGAGCATGAAGCTCCATTTCAGAAGTTTATTTAAGGGATTTATGAATTGACTAGATGTGCTTCCAAGCATCAGAAACAGATTTATTACCATCTATGCAATGATCATACTGCCACCATATCCCAAAGAAGGGAGCACAGTGATTTATAAAACTGCCTAGATAATTAATGCTCTGTAGTCAGATCCTGTGAACTATATGTCCTAGATTTCCGTCAGTATTTCCCAGAATGTCTCCATCACAATAATTTCTGTCTCCCCATTTTTACCCTGAATGAACTGTTGATGCCATATTTTGTAGGTGACCTGCTTGCTGGTAAACCCCCCTTCCATGTATTTCTAAAGTTGGGATGGCTTTCCTGCACTTTGAGATACCTTTATGCTCCTCCACTCTTTTAATAGGTCTTTAAAACCCAGCTCGTTGCCTGCATTCATTAGAAAGACTTCTATAGCCTCCTGTCACCCACCATGGGTTGGTTCTTCACCTCTAAGTTTCTCCAAAATTTCTATCCTGTGCCACTCGATCAATAGTTAACTAAAACTCCAAAACTCTTGAGTATGTATAAAATTATGAATCATGATTGAAAGACATGAAAACTAAAATCCATTCTTTTGCACAAAGTATCTACCTATTTGAAATCTTAAAAAAATTCTTTGATAAGTTAATTATAGCCCATAAGATTCATAAATTCTAAACTTTCACAGAGTGTCAATCTTGTTCCTGTATTGTCTTTGAAAAACATTGTGCTTTCAACAGAATGGGGGGGAAAGTACTATTTTTTAAGCTTCATGGAGAAATATCAAAAATGTTTGGGATTTCTAGAGATAACTGGAAATTACTGGTTTTTTTATTTTTTTATTTTTTTGATACCAGGGATTGAACCCACAGGTGCTTTAATATCAAACCACATCTCCAAACCTTTTTTTTGTATTTTATTTTGAGTCAGGGTCTTTGAGCCTTGCTAAATTGTGGCAGCTGACTTTGAATTTGTGATCCTTCTGCCTCAGCCTCTGTAGCTGCTGAGATTACAGGCATGTGCCACTTCACCTGGCTGTTGTGTTTGTTTCTTTGTTTTTGTTGGTTTTTTTTTTTTTTTTACCTATAGCATTGAGGCCCTAAAATGAACATAACTCTCCTAAAATGTTCCTTCATTAGAGAATACCTATACCAAACTAACCTTGCCTGCAGGGACCAATAGAAACATGCAAATTTTCCACTGGAGGAAAATATTATGGTTCTTCTTCCCATAGCTTGTCTGTAACATATCCATGTCTAATATTCTAGACTTTGGGTATATAGCAAAATGTGTTTATAGTTCAAAAAGGTAAAAAAAAAGATAATTAGAATTCCTTGTATAACCATACTATCTCTTTGTCCTGTGTAGAATGTGTCACAGTGTGATCTGTATTAGTATATGTCTTTCCCAATCATAATAAAAATATCCATCATTAATTGAACATTTATTATGTGATAGACATAGTGCTAAAAGCTTTATAATTATCAACCTGTTTCATCTTCATACTAACTTTAAATGGCAGATATAACTATTATCTCTATTGTATACATGACAGAAAAGGAGGGTTGGAGAGAATGATTCAATTATTTTCCCAAAGTTATTATTCAGTTGCTATTCGGCACTGTAATAAACCCATGAACTTCTTGGGGAAAGAGGGCATTTTTACAAATAATTATTTTGCAACCTCTTGTATAGTATAGCACTTTTCACTTAATACTTAACAAATGTTTGCTATTTCGACTAAATTTTCAAAAAAGTAAATAAGAAGTATGATATTACACTATACCTTATGAAGTCCAATGGAAAGCTGTAAATGTTCTCAACTGTTGCTATAATCTGCTAAGATCTTCCCACATCTAGAATGCAATGGAAGGAAGACATTCTTCTTTCTATACCGTGGTCTTTTATACTTAGGCCATATATTCCTTGTAAAAGAAGGAGGGATATCAAATGCCCTGTCCCTGAGATGCCCCTATAATTTCCCAAGATTCTAGTCAAGTTAGGGGGATAATGAAAGCTAGCCCAGTCTGGAACATCTGGATGAGTATTGTCAGAAGGAGCTCTGACTCCTTCACATGTCCACTCGGAACTATATAATTAGAGGTACCTGTAAGAAGTGTTCTCTCCTTCACCTACACCAAAGGCAGATGTTCCTGGGAATGCTGATCATACAGAGAAGCAAAGGAAACAAATAAGGTCAATGCTTATGTAGCTTAAGCTATGAAACTTTCCCCTGTAGGAACAAGCTACAGAGTGTTACCTTCCAACCAGCCTCCACTAGACTCTCCCAGTTAGTAAGTCAGTAAGTTTTTTTTTTTAAATTATTTTATTGTTGGTTGTTCAAAACATTACATAGTTCTTAATATACCATATTTCACAGATTGATTCAAGTGGGTTATGAACTCCCATTTTTACCAAGTAAGTTTAAATAAACACTGTGTCTCATACACTGCCCAAAGGTGTTTTCTTTGGTATCCTTTAAATGTACCCCACTGCCCTATAACAGTAAGGTTATGGACAGGACACAAACCTTAACCAAATGAAAAAAAAAAAAACCTCAATAAATACCAAATGTGCCAAAGAGGAAAAACAATGTATGAATGTCTGAGATATGTAAAGAGACGAGGAAAGCTTTGGAATTTACGTTAGTCTTTATATGGGTCAGGACTTTTGCACAGATAAAATTTTATCTGATTCTTTTTTATTAATCTACTTATTTATTTATGGTACTGGGGATTGAACCTGAACCTAGGGGTTAACACTGAACTACATCTCCAGCATGCCCCCTTTTTAAAAATTTTGAGATCAGCTCTTGCTTAGTTGTTTAGGGACTCAATTACTGAGGCTGAACTTCAAGCTGCAACCGTCCTGCCTCAGCCTCCTTTGTCACTGAGATCACATTCTTGCATGAATTTTAATGGCATTAAAGATGGTGGCAAAAGAATTATTATTCTTATTTCACAACTAACAAAAGTGCCTTGTTCAACTGTCAATGATATGGCCAAGGTTTTCTGACTCCTGGTATAGTTTTCTTTATGGATTTATTGCCATCAAACTATCAACTTTATTCATTCTAAGATTACTCTAACTTGAAGTTGGCTGAGTTTATCTCTGTTGTCATTTAAGATTCCTACTTACTTTTATGCAAGTTACCACTGTAAGAGTACAATTCTGGTTATAAACTTACAGCCTCAATTTGCCCAGAGAAGCCCTAAGCTGTCCTCAGACTTTGAATGCAAGATAAAAGACATAAACCTCCAAAAAGACCATTAACAGCATATATTGAATAATACATCAGTCCTCTACCAAACAATAACAAAACACTAGACTTTAGAGAATATGGGTTGTAATGAGTTCCTACAAGTCATATAGCATCTTTGCTTCCAATAGGTACATGGGATTAGGTAGAAGGGAATGTTAGAAATGGTGACTCAAACATTCAAACCAATGTGGTGAACCTCAGAGCAGTCATAGAGTATGACATCTGTTTATGATTTATTCTTGAATTTCAGTATCTTGTTGAAGTCAATATCTTGTTATTTATAGAATTATGTGTACAGAACCAGAGAGAAGGATTTGAGGCTTGCAAGGGATGTCTCTGTTCTATAGTAATTACATCTATACCTTCTGTCACTGTGCTTTACATACTCATTCATCAAAAATTTGTTGAGCAACAATTTGTGTCATGATATATTCTTGAGATGTGTAACAAAAACAACATAATCCTTGCCTTGAAGGAATTCCCAATCTCAGAGGGCAGTCAGAGGAAGTGTACATTGTCATTATTAAAGTTGCTGAGCATAGTGGAATTTCTCCCCCACTCAGTTCCAACAAAAATCTCTCAACTTCAACTCCTTACACTTTGAAATGTCAGTAATAAGGAGAGTAAGCATTTGCTTAGTGCCTACTATATGAGAGACAAGATGCAATGTGCTTTCAGCATATTATTATATGTAATCCTATCAATAGTCCTAACTAAATGTTATATAATTATTCCCATTTTGTAGCTAAGGAAATTGAGAGATGAAATAATTTCCTCATGGTCATTTTGCTAACAAGTGGCAGGACCAGCTGAAACCAAGCAATCAGAACTCCAAGTCTGTGAACTGGAGTAGTGCTTATCAGCATTAGAACTATTGGTGCTGGAAAGCAAAGGGTCCCAATGGTCAGATTTCTTTGGCATTAGAGTAAAAGGGTCCTTCCTTTACAGAGAAAGCCCCTTGCATTTGCCACTCCAGGTCCATTCCACCCTCCACTCTGCCTTGACTGGTGCCCTGGAAAAAGGCACACATAGACTCTTGCATCAAATAGGTATGTTGCCATTGCTTTCAAGCAGATTCAGAGGGAAGCATCAGCAAGAGGATGAAAGGATGAAGGAGAATGAGGGCAGACTACTTGTTCCTTTGGTGGACTTTCTTCCTGCTGGATATTGTGGCCCACCTTCCTTTCCCAAGGTCTTCTGTTTCATTTCATCTTCATTAATCTTCTCTGTCCCTGGATCTGTATAAGGTCACTGCTCCTTCTCCTTGTTCCTCTGTTGTAGAGTTCATAACCAGATCCCAATATTACTGGAATTTGAATAGTGTACAGGTCCTGCACCTTTATAAGTAGTCCCTTTATTCCTCTTCTTCAGATTTTCCTAATTATCCTAATGTAAGTGTCCCCTCTGTTCCTTCCGGGGACTCAGACAATATACTAAGCTTATAAGGTACTGCATGATAATCATTTCTGATTCCAACTGAGCCTCAATAGTCTAATTCTCCTATTTTATTTTCAATGCATATAACCTTTTTCAAATCCTCAAAAAATATCTGTTCAATCTACCTGGAATATCTCCACCTCACTTCAGCGCGCACACACACACACACACACACACACACACACACTCAGCAAATCTATCTGCCATTTTAATGGGTTTCAGTGATTTTTTAAAAATAATAAATGGAAATAGGAGCCAGAGATTGAATGATTCTTTAAACTTTTTGTCATATATTTTGGTTTCTTTAGAGTCATATTTTATATATCCAATTATAATGACACATTATATATCCTTAACATTTTTTTTCTGGGGTTTGAGGTGAAACTGAGTTCTCAGGAACTTAATTGGCTTGTCTAAAATGCCACAAGTAGTGTGTGATAGAAACATGAGTTAATCCCAGGGCCCCTGGAATTCATGCCCTGCTACTACTGCTTCTCCAGCAAGCCAGCCCCTGGCAACATGGTCACCAGTTCCACATGCCACTCAACAATGGCCACCTGTCAGGTCCTAAAAATGCAAAGAGCTTGATAAAACTTTCTTAGGGATATGCTATGAACTACTTTTATCTAGACCTTTTTCTTTTCTATTTTGTTGCCAATATGTTGCTCCCACCCACCATTTTTATGAAACCAAAGAAAGCAACACTTTCCATGGTGAACAGGATTGCAGCTTTGCAAATGCCTGATTTTTGAACAGATGAAGGAACAATGCCTGCCTTTGGGGAATCTTATTTGAAACCTCTTAGATTGCAGAGTGGCACAATATGGAGAAACATTCGCTAAGGTAATTCGGCTCCTGGGGAAATTTAATTTGAAACAATTGGAATCATGAATGCAAATACCTAGCATTTTCCTTTGGTTTGTGGGGGAGAAAGAACCAAAGGGGCCTTTAACAGAAAACTGGAAGAGGCATCTTGGTAGGCAGCAGAGCTGTAACTTGCTTTCTTTCCAACTTCGCCTGCCAACTCCAGCGGCACAGTTGTTTTCTTTTGAGAACAGATTCTGCTTGTTCAGTGCATGTTTGTGAAGATAGAGATTTTCAGACATTCAGATATAATGGGGCATTCACACATTCAAAACCTAGTTAAATTTGCCCCCAGGGCACATGGGGAAGATGCCAGGAACACAGACGCCCGTAAATGGTAATGGCAATACAGACTGAGTTGACTTAGGGTGAGTTTAGGCAAACGGCCCAGTCACCCAGGGCCATGAACTCATGCTCAGAGCTTGCTGAAGTTCTCTTCTCTCCAGAGCATTGGTTTGGCTACTTCACTACAGACAGGCGGGTTTGGGCTCTGTTTCCAAGAAGTTCCTTTCTCATTCTGCTCTTTACTGTCATTACCAGTGGTTTCTTCCATGGCAGTGATCCAGTGAATCTATCAACATTGCAAATTCAGTCATGCCAGATCCCTGCTTGAAGGATTTTTTACTGTTCTTCAGAGTCCAACTATATAACATGCTCTACATAACCAGACTCCTAACTATACTTTCAGTCTCCTGGTCCTTCCCCACTTTATTTTATCCTCAACC
Organism: Spermophilus citellus; assembly: GCF_964194105.1. Taxonomy (NCBI): domain Eukaryota; kingdom Metazoa; phylum Chordata; class Mammalia; order Rodentia; family Sciuridae; genus Spermophilus; species Spermophilus citellus. The sequence continues at coordinate 179,926,536 of NC_138183.1, forward strand.
TGCTGCTGCACAGAATAATTAATGAGCCCCAGACATGTCACTTGTATGACTATGTCTTTGTACAGGACACTTGCTTCCTTGTCACTTTCCTCCTGCCTTGGTCCACTTGCTGGCCCCTCCAAGTCACTGAGCATCTTTTCCTTTGAGAAACTCTTTGAAGCCTTATCTCTCCTGTCCTCTCCAGAGCATTTATACTTCTTTCCAAAAGAAAACTCACTATTTTTGTAATGTATAAGATGACATCAAACATAAAAAATATTTTACAGAAATGTGAAAATTTTAAAAATTGTGCATGCTAGAAGTGATAAAATATGGACTTTGTTTACTTGCCTGTCTTGTTTGACCTTATGTTGAGAAATATTCTAATACTTCCCTCTGAAGCTCAACTCTCACCATGTGTCTATTTCATATTAGAATCTTAGCAACTTTTATTCCAATAAGGAAAACAGATTTTATGGGTGGCAAGCGAGGCGATGCCTCCAGAGACTCCAAGTACAATTTACAATGAAGCTAGGAAAGCCAATCATTATCACTTCTAAAGTTTGGGAGTTAAACATAGATAAATTTCCCATAAATTTTTTTAAAACCTTTAGAAAAAGTTTCTAAACCTGAACATTTTCAATGTGGGATGCTATGCTTTCTCATACGTTTTCTAATGTGATCATCACTGAATCCTTGGTGTGGTAGAGGAATAAGGACAAACTTCATATTAAGTGGCAGAGCCAGGTTTCAAACCCAGTATTCATCTTAAAGACTTTAGTCTTTATGTTTCATTGTCTCTTCCCTCTTCCTTCCACTGTTTCTCCCAAAATGAGATGTCTAAAAGAGATTGGTAGAAATCAAAAGCACTAAATACTACTTAATCTCAAGCCGACAAAGTTTTCACTTTCTTGTAGACTTTTTAGATCAAATCGAGGAGACACTCTCGCTCTGGTGCTAATGTGTATTTACTTAAGCCTACTAAGCTGCTTTTGCACCAGTGGGAAGGTGAGCCTGGGGCTCCACATGTTGGCAAGCAAGTCTCTCCACTTAGTCTAAAAATAAACATATCACAAGGAGAGTTGTTAAACTATCTTCTATTAATGGTAAGCTAAAAGGCGGTTTTGCTTTTACATTTAAAATAATGGCATAGAATTTTCTTTCTAATTGAAATATTTGAGTTTTAAAATATAGACTAAATAGGAAGAAAACTATGAGATAAATCTTAGTGTATGTGATTCTCAAATAAGGCAAAAGCCTGAAGGTCATGAAACAAGTCTAAAATTTGGAAAATCATGAATGATTTACTGTGATGGCAAAAGAGTGATTGTGTTTGGAGGCTACTTTCTCTAACAGTAATCTACCATTGCTTGATGCTCTCTGGCCTATCTTATCAGCTCAATAAAGGAGAGTTGATTTTAATAATACATTAGGAGGCTGATTAAAGGCACAAAGAAGGTTCAAATCCCACACTGCCAAATATTCTTCCTCTCAAAAAAAAAAAAAAATCACATAGAACGTTCACACAAAGATGAAAATAGCATTTTGTAGTAGTTCAGTGACTTCCCATATCATCATTGGTATATGACAGAAGCTCAAGATTTAAAACTGTCTTCTTCCTCAGCTTTAATAAAAACCTCAGAATGGTCATCCTTGCTGTAGGCTCCATAATAGAGAAACTTGAAGAAATGAGTAACACACTTGTTATATACAAAGAGTAAGCATGTGGTCAGTTGTCACACCTGGGAGAAGCAGACTAGCACTGGGTGAGGAGACTCTCTTTTGCTCTTCATGTGACAGAGAAGGAAAGAATACCTCTGCATTCACAGTGAAACAGTCCACTATTTAACTAGCAGGTACTCCTATAGACCCCAACAAATCCCAGGCACAGATCTAGTTATTGTTAAATATTAACTTAGTCTACACAATAATTTTATGATTAGGAAACTAAAGCATAGTTAAAAAAACTTTCCCAAGATCATATAGCTAATGGGAGGAAACCCCAATCATACAAGCACCAGAGACCACACTCCTACTTACTAAACCAGGATGAATCCGATCATGAATTGGTATTGCCCTGGACGAACTCAGGAAGAAAATGTGCATAGAGATGCAGAATCATTCCTTGGACCACACCTGGCAGGAATAAGAGAAAGAGAAGGCTCTATCTCAATGATCCTTGAGCACTGCAGTCTGTATCATATGCAAATTAGCAATAGAACTTAAAATATGATCTCTAACTTTGTGAGCCTCGTGTTCTAAGCAGGAGACATTTAAGCACACTACCTAACTCTACATTAAAATGGTGATTTATAGTTATTAAATAAATGCCATCTCCTTTAATGAGATGCCAATTCTACACACAACTAGCATTCTTGAACTAAGCTACAAGAAATGGTATAGATATTATGGAATTGTAAGCAGTCATCTCTTGGAGAATTTGTACAATTTGACTTACAAAATAAAGTAATTTACATGAAGGCAGACCAGTATTTATCCTGAAAGAACTTGGTTATTGTGACTTGTGGAAAATCACCTGAGGAAGCATTTTTTTAAAGATAATCATGCATCTAGATTTATACCTATTATATCAGTGTAATATTTGGAAGCATCCCATTTTACTCACAGAAAGTTTCTGAGTGATAAATTACATGGCAACCCTAATAAAAGAGCATTCCATGGCAAGTACTTGGCTCTGCATTTTCACAGAGCACAGTCATAAAGATGAAAGACACATTCCCTGCCTCAAGGATTTTACAGATTGGATCCCACTTCATTTTGAAGGAGCAATATAAAAAGAAAATGACAATATGATGCATTAAATGCCTGAATAGAAATGTTAAAACATTGAGCCTGCCTAGTGGCCAAGAAGCCCTAAATCTAGCATGAGGAAGGGCAAAGGCTTAGGACTTCCTACAGAGGCAGCACTTCTAAATCTTAAGACTCCAGATGTTTCTCAAGCATTTGAAGATCGGGTAGAAAATGAACACTCAAAACACAAGGACAACATTTGAGGTAGGTAGAATATAATGGCCAAGAAGCACAGGTTTCAATCAATAAATAGGCAAAGGAACTGAACAGGTACTTCACAGAGGAAATATGATTGGTCATTTTGAACCAAAAAAAATGTGTATCAAGGACCTAGGCATTAGACGAGGGCCCCTATACCTGCTAGAAGAAAATGTAGGCCCAACTCTCCATCATGTTGGCTTAGGAACCAAATTCCTCAACAAGACTCCTAAAGCATAAGAAATAAAATCAAGAATCAATAAATAGGATGACATCAAACTAAAAAACTTTTTCACAGACAAGGAAACAATCAAGAATATGAAGAGAGAGTCTACAAAATGAGAAAAAATCTTTGCCACCTGCACCTCATATAAAGCATTAATCTCCAGGATGTACAAAGAACTAAAAAAAGAAATTGACACCAAAATAAAAAAAGTAACCCTATCAATAAATGGACGAAAGTACTGAACAGGCACTTTAAAAAAGGAAAAAAATTTGAATGGCCAAAAAATATATAAAAATATGTTCAACATTTCTAGAAATTAGAGAAATACAAATTAAAACTATACTAAGATTCCATCTTACTCTAGTTAGAATGGCAATTATCAAGAATACAACTAACAATAATTGTTGGAGAGGATGTGAGGAAAAAGTTCACTCATACATTGCTGGTGGGATTGCAAATTGATGCAACCACTCCTCAGAAAACTTGGAATGGAACCACTATTTTATTAACTTATCCCATTCCTTAGCATGTACCCAAAGGACTTAAAATCAGCACACTATATTGATGTAGCTATGCCAATGTTTATAGAGGCTCAATTCACAATAGATAACCTAGGAAACCAACCTAGGTGCCAGTCAGCAGATGAATGGATAAAGAAAATGTGGTACATATACACAATAGAATATCACTCAGCCATAAGGAAGAATGAAATTATGGCATTTGGCAGTAAATGGATAGAACTGGAGACTATCATGCTAAGTTAAATAAGCCAATTCCCAAAAACCAAAGGCCAGATATTCTCTCTGATATGCGGATACTAACATACAATAAGAAGGGTTAGGGGAAAGGACGAAGAGAAGTTTATTGGATTAGACAAAGGGGAATGAAGGGAAGGGAGGGAGATGAGAATAGGAAAGACAATAGAATGAATTAGACATAACTTGCCTATGATCATGTAAGAATACATAACTCCATATCATGTACAACCAAAAGAATAGGATCCTAATTAAAATAAGTGGCTTCCAGCCACCCAAACTATAGAACTATGTGTTGGTTGCTTAATCCTCCCATGCTATATTTGTAATAGCAGAACAAACATACTGACAAGTATATTTCAGATGTTTAAATAGTTGATAAGGTAATATATGTAAAGTTCTTAGAACCTTAGTCAGCACACGATCTGTGCTCATAAATGTTAGATGTTGTATTCTTGTGTTATAATTATTGTATCATTCTTTTTATAATTTAACCCACCCCACTTTTCACTGCTGAGAGCAAAGATGTAGGATATAAGAAACCACAGAATTATAAGAAGCTAGAAAAGGTAGATTTCACTTTACTTGTTCTTTGCCCAACCATTTATTTTTAACTAAAATTCCTAACTGGGATTGATTTGACATGGCCTAGAGTCCCACTGTGATCACAGATTGAGGATTAGGCAGTTGCAGATTATAGGAGGCATCCTATTTCATCTCTTCAGAGTCCAGATTTATCTCAAAGTGACAAGTTTCTTGAAAAAATATTGAAGTTCTTAGGATTTAGTGTATAATAAAATAAATAGAGATCATTGTTACTGAAAGAAGTATTTTTTTCTCTTAACATTTGCCTTGTATATTTTAATTATTCCAAATGGGATTATAACACAGGTCAGGACCCCAATCTTTTTCCTGCTTACAGACATCCACTACTAATTTGGAGTTTACATAAAGCAAGATTTTAGAATGAAATCTCCATTTTGGAATGGCCATTTTGAGAAAAGAGAGAATACTTGGTAACTAAATAAGAGGATACCCTCCTATTTAAAACATCCTTAGATATCAGTGGGTACTTGAACAACAGAAATCAATTTTCCCTCAATTCTGAAGGCTGAAAATACAAGTTCAAGGCTGGTTTCCTCCGAGGCCTCTATCCTTGTCTTACAGATGGTCACCTTGTTGCTGACTCTTTATATGCATGTACTTCTGCGTGAAGCTGCTTGTCTGTCTTCTTCTTGTAAGGACCCTAGTTATAGTGGCTCAGGGTACAAACCCAAATAGCCTACTTTTGACTCAATCACCTCTTTTAAAGACCTCATCTCCAAATATGATTACATTCTGTGATACAGTGTGTTAAGACTTCGACAAATAAATTTGAAGTGACACCATTCAGCCTATAATACTTTATCAATAAGTCTTAATACAATAAATTATATGATTATAACCCTATGAAATGATTCTAAAACATCTTTGTTCATTACTCTCAATTACCATCAAGTCCATATTACCTCCCCATAAAGTCAAGTAAACATCAAATATTTAAGAGGAGCTGACCAGGAATGGTAGTACAAACCTGTAACCTAAGCTACTCAGGAGATTGAGACAGGAGGATCACAAATTTTAGGTCATCCTAGGCAACTTAACAAGACCCTATTTCAAAATAAAACTACAGAAAAAAGACTTGGAATATAGCTCAGTGTTATGGCACTTGCCTGTCATGCATGAAACCCTGGGTTTAATCCCCAATACCACCAAAAAGAGAGGAAAAAAAAGTGGGGAGAGGTGAATTTTCTTTTGAGACCATAACACACATGTCATAGGCTGGGCTTCCAAGAAATAGACATTTTTAGAGTGTGATATTTCCATACAGGAACTTTACTTTAGAATATGATTGATAATAATGCCTGTGAAGGATGAGCAATTGGGATCAGATAGAATGAGAAGAACTGTCAGGCATTTGCAGCAAAGATTTCTCACTGATCCTTTAGGGGTTTTGAGCTATATAGCCTTTCAGAGTCATCCCTATTTAAGGCAAGTTGCTTATCCACTGGTGTCCCTCTGCCATAGAAGATTGTTCCTATGGATGGAGAGGAGAAGAGCTTAGACAAGGTAAATTCCTTGCATTGGCCACAGTCTCTGGTTACACCTAATTCCTTCATATAATGAGTGTACTCTACTAGAAATAGCTGCCTGAAGATTCTGATTGATCTGTTTTTCAGGAAAAACAAAGATGAAATGTGGAACAAATGATAGGTCCCGTCTTTGAAGTTATCTTGAGTCCTTATTAATATTACTGTCACCCTCCCAATACATTCTGGGGCTCCCTCACCCATAGGGGGCACTTTTGAATATGCTTTCATTGATGAGTTGCCTACTGATTGTGATCCAGAATTGCAAACCTAAAGGATCTGAGTGCCTGTCACCATGTCCTTCTTAGGTCATGGCTACTACATGTGTCTATTTTTCATTAAGATATGTTAAGTAAGGCAGTACCAAAAAAAAATCTTTAGTGATTCACTGAAGTGTATATTGGCAACCCAACTTATCTCTCTACCAGAATGGTCCCCTGTCATCCTTCCTTGCTGACTTCTTCACTTAAGAAGCTTAAAATGACGGTGTAGCAGCTGAAGCTAGCAATTTATTGGGACATTCAGTGTGTCTCCTGCTGGAAGCATTCCCCTTGGGAACCAATCCTATACAGCCATGAAACTGAGATTTGTGGGGATAGGAAACACAAGTACCCCAAGAAGGGCATGAAGGACATGATGATCAGTGGGACCACATACTTTTATTGCCTATTGTTGGACTAATATAATCTACCCAGTAAGGGCATAGTACCATTTCATTGATTAAAGTCACCTATAGCACTTAGAGAATGTACTCCATACTTGCAGGCCATTGTACCCAAATCAATATTTTCAGTTGTCTCTTCAAGAGACTTTTCCATTGCTATATATATCTGACAGCTTCTTGGAAGTGCAACATGTGATAGGATCAGTGAGCCCCGAGTATGTGTAACCACTACTACACCTCCTTAGCTGTTCAGTGGGTCCCTGGCCTATAGCAACATTATTCCAGATGTCATGTTGCTGGATAACTGTGAGCAGCCATGGTGATGCTGGGTAAAGTACTGCAGCCAGGAATAGTGAATGGAGTATGTGTTGATTTCAGTCAAAATTAAAATTTTTTTCTTGCAAAGTAGAAGTAGTAAAAATCAGACAACATTCCACCAAATGCTTAGTCTCCTTGAGTGATAGTGCCATATGGGGGACTAAGCCATGGTCTCTGCTATTTCTAGTTGAATCTTTGACAGTGAAAGCAGCCAAATGAAACTCAGAGAATGAGATCTCAGGCTTTTAGAACTATGCATATCCAATAGCTATTCTGTTCTTGAGTCTATCATGCTAGCAATGGAGTGACTGAAAACAGAGAATGGTTTAATCAGATCATATGTTTCCTATGTTGTGCATGCTCTCTGATGGACTTTTACACTCAATAGAAAAACCTTCACATTTTTGCCACTCCTGTAAGTCAGACACATGGCTTTCCCCAGAACTTTCTTGGTGCTCATGATTTCTTTAGTTTCATTTTTTTTTCTTTGCAGACCCCTTCCTGATAAATCAGAAAAGCCATTCCTCATTGCTCAATAATTTATATAGATTCTACTATATATCCTATTTTTTTGAGTGTGTACCCATACACTGAACTGGCTGATAAATTAATTGCATGTAATTTTTTTTTCTCCTTTGTTACTGGGTCATAAGAGATTCCTCATGCACCATACATATTAGCTCTAAAAAATATTACTAACTTAACAGTGATACATGATATCAGATCTGGGCTGTCCGCTCATGCAATATAGTAAAAGCACTCACTTGCCTTGGGAAGAGACTGCCCCTATGAATGAGGAGCCTGTAGACTGAGGCAGCTTCCTGGCTTTTAGATGAGGGAGATTCCTGGAGAGGGATTCTTATTAGTGATCAACAGTCAACATTCCTGGCAACTGAGAGAAAGAATGTTTTGGTCCTGAAGAGTCCTCTTTATGGTACCTCTCAGCTTCCACCGCATCTATTAAATGAATATAGTAAAAAAAGAAGGCCTAAAGAGTGGAGAAAGTTTGGTAATTTTTAACCCTGCTTGGACTCTGATTCCATGATCATTTTATTTATACACAGGAAAAAGAATGCTGCATTGAAAAGTCTGGCTCACAGCCTCCATCTCTGTCTACATTGTCTAAGTCTCTCTCACAGTTGACATGATGAATGTACATACAGAATGTGTCCAACTGCACAAACCATCATCCAAAAATATTTGTATGTCATAAGCAAGAATGACCAATAGGCAATAATTTATTCAACTCTTTCATTTTCAGAATGATAGGAATAGCCTATCTATTTGTAATTGCTAAGCCTACATTTCCTGCACCTATACATTTGAAGTAACAATTGTTCCTACTCACAGGTTGGAACCACTTGTAAAACCCAAGATGATACAGCTAGGTAGGAGGTGGATAGAAAGGGCATTGGATCCTGGGGCAGATGGCTATAAGTTCTTCACTTTGATCAGCCCACCATATGTCCATAAGTTCAACTTCTACAAACCTTATAATTCAGTAAATATTTATCCATGCCCACTCTGTAGCAAGCACAATCTAGAGCCCTCTAAATTCAATAGTTAAAAGAATTTACTTTCATAGAGCCTGTAGTCTAATTGAGAGATTCACATCCATCAAATAATCATGAAGTAAATAAAAACAAAATTGTAACAAATGCTCTTAAATGGGCATGTGGAGGAAATGTGTATGTTCTAGGAATGTATATTACAGTGGAGAAAACTTAATCATGGAGGAAATGGAAGATTTTTCTAATATAAAAAGGAGTATTCAAGCCAAAGGGAATAACACATGCTGACTTACTCAGGGAGAGAAGTATAATACACAAGAAGGGTTAAAATAACATTATTCTTGCTGGAGTGGAGAGAGCCAACAGGAGCATGGGATATGAAGGAGCTGCAGAGATATGCAAGGACAAGACTATGCAGGGTCATATTTAGGATGGGAAATGCTTTTTTTGAGGGGGGGGGAGTTATAATCAGATTTGCATTTTTAAAAGCTTCCTTACTGTCCTCTGCAGAAGGGCTTGATTGGGAATAAGACTGTATGACATATGGAGTCACAAGTTTATTGCAGTTGTCTTGGTAAAAGATGATGATACCACGGATTAGACTAGGCTCACAGAGCTGGAGGAAAGTGGATGGATTTGAACAGTGTTTAGTTAAAGAAACGACAGCACTTGATGTTGGATTACATATGAAACAGAAGATGTTCAGGGTGACTTTGTAGGTTTTTGGTTAGCACAATCAAATAGAACTAGTGCCAAAATATATATACATAAACAGTACCAGGCAAAATTTTATTAAATATTTATTTTATTATTTTAGAGCTTACATCAGAAATATGATCCTTCGTTTTTGTGAATCCTTTAAGAAACTGGTGAAACTTATAAAATTTCTATCCTGACAAAAGTACTTTCTCACTCAAAATTTTGTATGTATTTTACGGTCCAACTTCATCCGAGTAAATTTTACATAATACAGCATTTATGAAATCCCTGATTCTGAGGCTAAGAAAATGTCTATTCTCTAATGTGTTCTCTGTTGTGTCACTTGCATCTGCACTGCACTACACTGGAAAATAGGGAAGAAGACTTCACAGAGCTGCTACAATTATTCATGTATTGTATGTTACTGCTAGGTAGCAAATGAGTATTAGGTGGGCAAAGTACCATTTTAATCCTCACAGGGAATCACAAGATGCAATGTTCCTCTGGGACAAGCACATCAATCCTTAATGACAGAACCCAACACAAGGGTGTCTGTGGCAGTACTGTCAGGAAAAAGTGGCTTTCCCTCAGAGCAAAACTGCCTTCTGCCAGCTGCTCTTCACACTTATGGCTTCATGTGGCCTTAGGGGGAAATAAAATATTTCCTTCCTCAGGGAAACAGTCATTGGGATGCAGCTGCATTTGAAAGAGAATTGCTGACTTAGGATCTGATTCTACAATGAACATTTTATAAAAATACTATATATAGAAATTATATATACTACACATTGTATATACATGAAACATAAATTATATGCCAAATCAGCTCCTGTGAGAATCCAGATATAATGAAAAGAGATATGTGCTTAAATGGCAGCTGATCAGCTTAGGAGGAAAAAATGTTTTAAAAGAAAAGCACATACAAGGAGATACAATGTCACCTTCTCCAAGGATTCATTTTACATTATACAATCATCTGATACAAAATTTAACTGCAGTCACTTTAGGAGTTTAGTGACTCGTTTGGTTAATTTTAAAGATTTCTTCAATTTCTCTTTTCAAAAGTAACAATAACTCCAAACACATGCTGAGTGCTCACTGCACACCAAATACTACACTTGATGCATATTGTCTGCTTTAATCTTTGTAATCCTTCTAAGAGATAAAGGCCATTATAAACACACTTTCTAAAAAAATAATCTGACATTCACAAAAGGTCTATGCTTTTCCCAGCAGGCCTTCATTATCAAACATCAAATGGCACAATCAAATCCAATTGCCCTATACCGAATGACTACAGAAATATGGTGGACTTAACTATATATGACATGTACAGTACACAAGCCCCAAAACATGAACTTTATTTCACAATGGTGATTATTAGAAAAAATAGACCACTTAATAAAACTCATAATTTCACAGTCACTTTATGAAGGATGTTGTCTGATTATACAGCATAACCCCTTGTCCACTCACTCTGGAAATAGACATCATGGTATCTATTTTATTCAGTTCTATGAGATGGGTATTATTATACACAGCTTGCAGATAAGTAAACCAAGGGTCAGACAATTCAGGTGACTTGTTCAAATCAAGAGTTAGTAAACTTATATCTGTTATGCTCCAAAGAGAATGTTCTTCATGATGACATTCCACTGCTAAGTGTTTGCTTGCACAGTTCGTATTCAGCTCTTCTCCTGCCTGAGATGTCTTTCCCTCTCTGTCACCACTTGGATGCTCTCCTATGGTGGGGTATGTTTTACTTCACTCTTATTGCTTTCTTCCTCAGAATGAGGTCAATGAATGTGGCTCTGGGCTTTTCTCTGAGGAGATACAGTAACTTCTCTACTCGGTGGGTCTTTTAGAGGACTATCTATAAGGACTATCTTCTTGGTAAAATGATCCTTCTTTTAGAGCATGAGCTGGTCTAGGTTCCTGAGTCTAACCTGGACAGCTGTTCACATGGCGAGGGGTGTCTTTGAGTTTATCTCAGTGGGAAAGCCTGCCTCACTCCAGGGATCATTTTCAGATATTCAGACTACTAGCCTACTGCTATCAGTATTTACAGTGATATTTGGGCCCTCTGCCTTTACTTTTTATTTTTAACCATTTTAGAATCAAACAGGGGTGAAAGATGCCGGTTCAGAGCCTACTCAAACCCTCAAATTCTACTTCCTCTGATAAATTTTTCAAAACCCCAAGTGAGAAATCACTTTTCTTTTGCCTACCTCCTCAATATTTTTATTTCCATGCCAGTCTTTATAATAAGTTTATTTGTAATAGCAGAAAATCCTACTATAACCTATGTGGCACTGCAGAAGCTCAGAACTATTTCTCACCCATTTATCGGAATACTCCCCATTGAATCTAACATGTGTAATCTAAACATTTTCCCTCAATTCTGCAGTTGGTTGAAAGCTGTAAGAGGTACAAACTCCATTCTCTTTTCTCTGCAGCAGACCTTTCAGTGCAGGGACTAAGGCCCAGTGGAGAAGCTACGATGTTGCTGCCTTCTAACTGACAGAAAGACAGTTAACTGGTCCATTAGGAGAATCCCCCGTTAGTTTCTCCTCTCATTTACTTTGATAATTCACCCTGAGCTAGACCCCATGATGGAGACATCATGCAGGGTTGCCCTGGAGTGAGAGAAGGAATTTCAAATTACAGATGTGGTAAAACTCCCTGTTTGAAGCTGAAGCATCTTTGGAAGAACTGAGAATTTGCTGCCAATAGTTTATTTTAGGCAAGAGGGAAAGGAGCATGTTTTTTTTAATTTGAAAATGGAGTATTGTTCCATGTCTTACAGTTTTATTCCAAACTAATACGAATGTGACAGTGTTTTTGAAGCAATGAATTTAACACCTAGCATGTTAAGAGCTTGCACTTATTACTGAAGCACTAAGTAAGCTTTAGAGATGAAAAACTAAATGACTCATTATAGGTGACAGAAAAAATCCTTGACAGGGCTTTTTGATGTCTTAAGGGCCTGTGTGAAGGTTGGGTGCTGTTCATTAAGAATTTTTCTTTATTTGAAGCTTATTCTACAGCTAATAATAATCCAGATTATTCATGTACTCACTCTTGATCCCTTCATGCCTCCATGCCTTCACATATCAAAATGCTCACATTGAGCACTTAAAGTCAGGCAAAACTCTACAGAAGCTGCCAGAGACCTAGATCAACAAATTATTCCTGCCCTTAAGGAGCTCATAGGGAATGGCAGATCAGAAAACAAATTATTTGAGTACCCTGTGATAAAAGCTCTGAGGTCAGAATGAGTGATTCTAACCACCTTGAAATACGATATTTCCTAAAGGAGATCAGGAGTGAGCTAAACATTAAGACTTCAGCATAAGTTCTCCAGGGGCAAAAGAACATGGTATGGAGCTTTCAGTATTTCCAGAGCAGAGTATTTCTCTGAAGAGAGTTATAGCAGACAAGTAGAGCTGGGTAAGAGCTGGGGCCAGGTTGTGAAGATCCCCATACTCCATGAAATAGTTAAGTTGGGATTTATCCTGCCTCTCATAAGTAAATATCTCAAGCAGAAAGATGGAGTCATAAAGTTTATATTATAGCTTCATTCTGAGAATAAGGAATTGATGGCAATCTGTTGTAGCATACCTGGTCTAATAAGGGTCAATGGAAAAGAAGAGATTTCTGGGATAGGCATTGATGATAGAATGATGACAGGACATGGTCTTAATAAAATGTCTTTGTGGTGGGGTGTGTATAAGGTCAGGGGGAAAAGAATGTACAAGACAAATAAGGAAACTCGGGGTACTTGCTAAATTTCCAGTATAAACACCTAGATGGATGATAATATCTATTACTGTATTAAAAATGCAAGATGATTTAATAAATATGGGTAAATTAATGACAGAGTCAGAGGTTGAGATTAAAGTGTCTATGGAATATCCAAACTGGAGTTGGGGTAAGTGGATACTGTGGAAAGCAAATAAGGGACATGGTCAAGACATATATGGCACTAATCAAGGTAGAAATATTGGTTCAAACTATGAAAACTTTTATATATGCAACTATTTGAAATTGGTCTAGCAGAAAGATAATTCTATTAGTTCTTTGTTTTCTTCTTCTAATAAGGTCATTTCAGATTTTCTTCCTTTATGGCTGAGCAAAGTATTTTTTGAAAAAACTAGATTTATAATACATCTACACATTACTTTCAAGAATATGGAAAAAGAATGACATGAATAAGTACAATAATTAAAACATGTTAGAAAGTAATCTGTTTTACAGTAATAGAGAAAAATTAAACCAGGGTTATGGTGCAAAGTGCATTTGACACAGGGCTCTATTTTTCTTTATTAGAAACACACTGTCCACTCCTTGACTCTCTTGAGCTGCTCCCACCTCCTCCCTTCAGCCTGCTTCCCCCTACACTGAAGGAGGGCACAGCAGTTTTTACCCTCTCTTCAATGTCACTGGCAAGTTATCAAAAGAGGCACCAAAAGGGAGAAGCATTCTTTGTGCTCTGTGACTTCACATATCAAGGAAACTATCTGCAGGCTGGCTTTAAATTGATTATCTTCCAAACTCTACTTGTTTAGATTCTGTCTATAAAGCTAACCCAGACCACAGCAGAGAGATTAATGGAGACCTGAGATCAAAACAAAATTTGGATTCATTGATAGTAAAATTTTGCTTTCAAGGTTCAGTTCAGATTGTACACCTGACCTGGAAATCATCTATTATCCCCTTACCTCCAACTCCAGACTGATATAGAGCAGCACTTCACCAGAGAACATTAGAACAACACTTACCTCTGACTAGAGTGACAGCCCCTTGAGGGCAGGTACCATGTCATTCACTTAAATTGCCTCAGTACCCAGTATAGCATCATTTAAGTCACTCAGCACTTAGTTGGCATCAAATTGAAAACAGGTACTCTCAAAAGTTTTCTGAATTCAATTATTTTTCTATCAAAGCCAAGCCATGGCAATTTTTATGAATTCAGAACTATTCCTTTTAAACGTATAGCAATTTATTCAAAAAATTCATCTTTTTAAAAACATAAAGCATCATTATAAAATGTCACTGGAGAGTTGTACATATCCTATTTTTATGAATTAATCTATTGCATTATATCACTGTCTCTGTTCAAGGTTTATATGATGTCTTCCCCTAATAATGAAGTTTTTCTTCTAAAAAACAGATTGAGTTCTGTTCAAAAATAAAATATGGACAGTTAAGTTAGAATCAAATATTCTGAGATATAGATCTAAAATTCAGGGTCAAGAAAGCTTTTCATATTGTAAAACTATTTCCATCATATAAATGGGTTGATTTAATAATAAACACAGCATAAAATTATGATAACAATAATGACACCATATATACATATATTTGTGCTCTATATGCTCAGTTGCATTCTATACATACAAATATATATTTGCACTAATAAATTGACTCAGAGATAAGAATCATCTCTGTTACTAGACTTTTGTGCAGATTTTTATCAGCATCTCTCTAGCTGTGTTAGGCATTTGTTTTTGTGTTATTTATCCAGTTGGATAATGAGCTCCTGAAGGACAGTTTATTTTGATTCCCCGGTACATAAGATGATATCTGGCATAAAAAAGAGACTTTTAAAGTGTATCCTTATTAAAGGGCAAAACAAAACAAAACAAAACAAGAAATGTGTTTCTTTAAAATGAGCTAATACCTGCCTGGCTTAGTCTTAGATGTGTCTGTTGGTTATTTGTATCTTTGTGCTCCACGGTCAAGCTTCTGTCTTAGTGCCAAGATAAGTGCACAGGAAGTAAGCCAGGGAAGGACATAAATCTGTCAGACACTAGGAGGCTTAGGCAGGACCTCAAAGCTGGGCGGGCAGAAAAAAAACAAAGCTGGGGACCAGAAGGTGATTGGCTAAACCTGAACTCAAATGAAAGTGAAAACAGTGGTGCCCAAAGGACCAAGTTCAGCACCAAGAGAGGACAGTGAGTGATAGATAAGAAATTAATAAGCATATCTGCAGTGCACAAGTTCCTTACACTGTAGCCTTAATGAAGCATGCTTTCTTTAGTCTTTATACTGTTCCTCCACATGCGTGTATCAACTCAGTTCGCTATTTTTAATTAAATTATTTATTATAATGTGTTATATATGACAGCAGAATGCAATTCATTTCATATTACACATATAGAGCATGATTTCTCAAGTCTCTGGTTGTACACAAAGTACTTTCACACAATTGGTGTCTGTTCTCCTGTACTTAGGGTAATGATATCTATCTCATCCCACTGTCTTTCCTACCCCATGCTCCCTCCCTTTCCCTCCCTTCCCTTTGCCCTATCTAAAGTTCCTCTATTTCTCCCATGCTCTACCCTGCTTCCCCACATCAAGTTCTCTGGCCATTTGGTAGAGCTCATGTATCCCAGTAACTCAGAGAAATCTTGAATTCCTCAAAACCATGTTGGGTCCCTTTATGGTAAAAATAGATATTGTTCTTTGTGCTGCCATGTCCCCCATCATAATGTATGGCGTCACCCTATCCAGGGGTCTGTTTTATTAACTTGTTTGAAACAAACATTTATTCCTCACATCCAGAAGCTAACATAGTATCTAAAACAGGCTAGAATTTGAAAAAAAATATATATTTGTTTAATGAAAAAAGATGAAAGTTTTCATTTTACATATGAGAGAACTATTGGGATGCTGAGTGGTCTTTTCCTTGTCACAGTCCTTTTGAGTATTTATTTATTCATAAAATATTCTTCAATTGCCTCTGAAGTGTTAGGCTCTGTGCTAGGTGCTCTGCATGAGCTTTTTCTTTTCTTTCTAATGACCATGTTATTCAGTGATTTTTTTGTTTATTTTTTGATGAGTGATTTTTACACATTAACATTAATTTTAATAGTAACTGCACATAGTGCTTTGGTCTAACATTTTATAGATAATGAACTATCTCAGGAATTAACTAACTGCAGACGCTCTAGTCTTCAAATGAAGTGAAGAGCAGGAATCAAACCCAGATCTGTCTGATTCAAAAACAATTCTTTCTCTACTGTGTCTCCAGGAATATTTAGCTTAAATTAATACAGTTTTCTCACTTGGTTAATAAATGAAATACAAAAGCTTGTGTTTCTCTTTGTTGCCTTTGATAATAGTGAATGAAATATATGAATAATTTTGCTTACTTTGGAACTGGTCAATATGACTGAAAAGTTTTCTAGCTGAATTTCTCTATGTTCCTTAATAATTATTTTTCATTGGGCTATATTTAATTATAAAATTAAATAGATTTTGAGTGTTTAGCTGAAATCTGCAGAATATTTTCTGAGTTTTTGTCTGGGCCTCCTAGCATACGAGAATCAGAAAATAAGTTATTCATTTCCATTTGCTCCACAGTTGTACTTATTAATATATACCAGTATTGAGGGAAAAATAATTTAAAACAAAATAAAATTAAAAGAGTTGACATAAAAACTGTATAACATATAACAGTATTTAGAACTTTCAGGACATTTATTTACATATGCAAGAATCTAATTATAAGAGTTTAATTATATAGGTCTATAATCATACTTGCCACATTACTCTTGTCTGTTCATACAAGATCTTTCCAACTCATCTATGCTATTAGATCTCCTAATGTGAATGAGAACGAGAGAGTGGTCTGTGTGTGTGTGTGTGTGTAAAAGTCTATTAGTGTATACATGTAAATAGAAGTAATGAAAGGAAGAAAATAATAAGAATTAAACCAAAGCTAAAATGAAATATTTAGAATTTCCGAAAAAGCAGTGTTAGAGTAAAAGAGTATATTTTTTGGCAAAATTTTGAATTTCACTCTCAGTACTATCATTATTTTAAAACTTGGATAAATTTTTAAATAATCTTGACCCTTATTTTCCACATAGAATACAGTAATACTAATAGTTAACTAGCAGAACTCTGATGAGGTAATAAAATAATGTTGGTCAAGGACCTTTTGTGAATTTAAAGCTCCATGTAGATGTTGGTATGTATGTATGTTAAATATAAAACTACTATTTTTTCCAAATGAAACTATATAAAAATACATTTAGATGCATAACATGCATAACTCACTTTCTACCATTAAATGTAGACAAGTGAAGAACACATATTGGAAATCTTGATGTTAAAGTTATACCAAAGCCTTATTTATTTATTTGTTTGTTTGTTTGTTTGTTGGTGCTGAGTTTGAACCCAGGCCCTGGAGCATGGTAGGAAATCTCTGCCACTGGACTACATCCCCAGTCCCAGAACCTAACATAGATCGGGGATTGGGAGTGTGGAATAGGAAGACCTCATTAAGGAACTGTTCCTCAAAATAAATAAACTAGGCCAGATTAAATGCTGGCGGTGTGGCACAGCTCACAAAAGAAACAGCATTTCTAGTCAGCTTAATAGAAAGCATAGAAACTCTTAGGACTCTTGTGTGAATGTCTAGTAGAGAAAATAAAGCTTAATGCAAAATTGTAAGAGAAGACAAAATCTAACCAGTATTGTGAGAGTGCCATGGGACAATTTGAGGGGAATTTAGAGAAAGACCTCTTCCAGCCAAACAGGCAGGAAGGGATAATTGGAAATACTTGGGGAGAGGGGAGGAGGAGAAGAAAGGGTGTAGGAAGGAGGAGGGAGGCTTTGTGTGAAGCTTTGTACTCCTATGCTCTTTGCTTTGTATCTGTATTTGAATCTGAAGCTCATCGGTATTGATGTTGATTCTCAAATGTATTCTGAACTTCAGACCTCTCCTAGAGATTCAGAATTATCTGTTTAGTACCTCTTTAAGATCTCAAATTGGAGGTCTAATAAGTATTTGAATTTAACATATTGTTTTACATAAATTAATCTGTACCTTTAAACCTTGTTTTACAATGAGGTACCCCCACCCCATTTATGTTCCTACCACTCATTATTCAAGGCAAAAACTCTGGGTTCACCATATATTCATCTCTATTTATAACTCCTCACATCCAACCAATAACAAAGTATATTGTGTTTACCATCAACATATATCTCCAGTGCAGCTAATTAGTTTCACCACCATTTGCCTCTCAATCCCAAGCATCATTATTTCTCACATGGATTATTATATTAGGTTCCCAATTGATCCTTTAATTTCACTCATGCACCTCTATAGTATATTTTCTATAGTAGCTGGAATAACCTTTAATATAAATCAATTGTATAACTCACCTAAAATATTGGAATGGTTTCCTATCACATTTTGAATAAAATGGCTTATACATCAAATATGATCTGGCCCCTTTCCACCTCTTCAAAATCATTTCTTATCACTCTCTATTTAGTTCATTAAATTTCAGCCCCATTGTTTATCTTTCCATTTTTATATAAGATCAAAGATTACTTCTTTATCAGAGCCCTTGCATTTGCTGTTTCCTCTGCCTAAAATAGTCTTCTTTAAGACCTCTGTATTACTGCTTCTTTCTCATTTTTCAGGTGTCAATTCAAATGCCACCAACTCCGAATGTTCTTTGCTTAACACTGCAGCTACAGTGCCACAAGTCCC
The DNA here is from genome assembly GCF_964194105.1 of Spermophilus citellus. Classification (NCBI taxonomy): domain Eukaryota; kingdom Metazoa; phylum Chordata; class Mammalia; order Rodentia; family Sciuridae; genus Spermophilus; species Spermophilus citellus. The sequence continues at coordinate 179,945,340 of NC_138183.1, forward strand.
TCCATCAGATCATCTAATCCCTTCAAATTTTCTGTCTTATTCCAATATATTGCTATCTACATTTGTCATGTCTGTGTGTATATGTGTATTTGTTTTTTCTACCAACCCCTTGAATAAAGCCCCATAAGAATCAACACCCATTTTATCTCCTTTAATCACTGTACCACCAATATATGGACAAGGATTTGGTACTTAATAGTGGTTATTAAATAAAATTTTAGCTGCTGAATGATTTTGCCCTATTAATTAATTAATAATTAATTAATTAATTAATCCATTTTCATTTCTCCAAAGTAGAGGTTGAATCTAACAGAGGGATATAACCAGTTATTTTTCCACTACTAACTATAAATTAATTTATAGAATAAATTACTTTCCAAATTAAACTTTTTAAGATAGTTTGAGTATTAGTGAATTTGAGGACAATACCGACAGACTCATCTGATAAATCTGAGCAAAGTTTATTCCATAATACCCAGGAAATCATTAACATACTTTAGCCCAGTAAAAGAAAAGTAAGTAAGTAAATAAATAAAGGTGCAAAAGTACTAGAAATTGGCTGCATGCATAGTTTACATGATGTGCCATCAAGCACTGCTTTCCCTAGTGACAGCATAGTGGGAATGACTTCTTGGTGGGGGAATAGAGTACAAGCAAATAATCAGGAAACATCAGGGATTCATAAACATCCATACCTCACTGGGGCATTGGCAATACCCTTAATGAACCACAGTTGCGAAATTAATGCAGTGCCTTGTGGGGATAATGATCCCCTGAGACCCGCCTGTGGTGGCATTGTAACTGTGACTCATTGTCAGCAATTGTTAGAAGGAAAAGTGCCTTGAAAATAGAGTCGAATCTTTATTAATAACACAAGGCTGATATATGCTGGGAAGGAAGTATATTGTTTTTCTTTATGAGTTAGGAAATTAACCATTTAAGGTAGTAATGAAATTGACATCATTGAAAACATTCAATATCAAATGGTTGCCTAAAGTGTCAGTAGATTAAAAAGCTATTCAGTTTAACACCAGTGAACTAGAAAACAGCTATAATGAGACAGATGTTACGGAAAACACAAAGAATAAAAGAATATTAAAGGAAGAGCGTGAAAGAGAAAGGAAGAAGAAGCCAAAGAAGGAAGGCAAATCAATAATTCTTTAGTTCATGTTTCATTTATTGAGTAGCTAATATTCTAGTAATGACCACCATATAACTAAGTAGCTAGATAGCTCATTGTCCTGTGTATTGCTAACACACATGGTTATATTCATCAATATACCCAATTACAGACAATTTTACTTTTTAAAATTTGAAGCATAGGTTTAGTATTTCATTTAAATCATGTCCAAGGATAGATTGTTGTCACTGAATTTTAATGTTATAAGAAAGCTGCATGATGCAGCGTGACACCTCTAGTCCTACCTCTTACTTCAGCAGTTTCCTAGTAGACCCGTACACACATATAGACATACGGGGAAGTAAATTTTCTATGCCCTGACTCTCAGATTAATGAAGTCAGTTTACTGGGTTGACATCAAAGAGCAAATCAAATAGTTATCATAGATATTTTAAGTTGTAAATAACAATTCTTGGCAATTTTGCTGATCTATGTGAACACTACATTTTTCATAGGTAAATATGTAATATAGAGTTGGTGGCTGTAAATAATATCATTCAGTGGTTGAGTTCCCCTGAGTTCAAATCCCAGTCCCCCCCCCCAAAAAAAAGGAGAGAAAGGAAGGAATGAAGGAGGAAAACTCAAATATAAGCAAGGCTTTTGAGAGCAATTCCACTCAAGTGAACCAAAAAGGAGAATCTATGGTCTAAGACAATAAATAACATTGACTCTACAAATAGGATCAGTCATGGGAATATTTTATAAAGCCACAGGCTAACTGGGGAAAGTGATGCATGCCTACAATCCCCATGAAATGGGAGGCTGAAGCAGGAAGATCAAAAGTTTGAGGCTAGTCTCAGCAAGATAACAAAACCTTAAGCAAATTAGTGAGAACTTGTCTCAAAATAAAAAATAAATTAATTAAAAGGCCAGGGATGTAGCTTGGTCGTAAAGTGACACTGGGCTAAATCCTCAGCATCAATAAATAAAATAAATAAATAAATAAATACAAACCAGGATGTTAAATAACTCTTGTAATTTTCTCTCTTCTATATACGTATGTGTGTGTTTGTACATAAATATATATATGTACATATATGTGGAATATGTATATAAGAAATAATCACTTCAAAAATCCCCTAAGAGTCAAATGGGAAATTTTTATATTTTTATCATGCAGTACCCCAGATATCCCATATCATCATTTCTCTGTTGTAATCTTCTTTTATGTAGTTCTCTCTGAGTGCTTTTCCAATCATCAGGAAGACCCTCAAAAGAAAAGGGTAAAGGTGACATGAAAGATGAGATATAAACATGATGAAAAATCAAGATGTGATCCTTAGGTCTAATGTTGGTAGTAGCACTGAAGTTTCTATTCACAGAAAACAAGAAACCAGCACAGTGTCAGGAAAAGAGTACTACACTGGGTTCAGTGTAAGAAAATTAGTGAGTTAACAAAGTTGTACCAACACTCATGTGTTTTTGTTCATTTGCTTTCATAAACACATGAGAAAAATGAAGAGTGAGGAAGCTATCAAAAACATATATTGTAGGGAGTGAGTCCCACGTTCTCTATCTCCTAAGTGAAACAATCCCTTAATATTAATTCACTTTATTCTGAATTTAGTTAGTATAAGTTAAGTGTGGCTAACTAAGTTCCATCATCAGAGATAAACACATGCTATTCAACTTATCCACCATCCATAGTTTCCAAACAAACTTCATCAAGCATCCTCTCAACTTCTAAATTAAAGTGGCTAATGAAATTAGTTGAGCCCCATGATATTGTGATATATAAATACAACTCTGTGGCTGACTTCCCAATAATGTAAGGCAATAAAGTCTGGATGGATGGATACACACACAAAACTAGTCTGTTTGGGGTATTTGTGATAAAATGCCTAATTTGTCATACTCAGATTCATGTCTATAAAGCAAGACCTTTGTAATCTCAAACTAGTATATTTATAATCTCTACTTGAATATAGTACATCACCTTACCTAAAATAGAACTCAAAAACTTTTCTCCCAAACTGGTTATTCTCTATGTATACTTCCCCAATGGCTTTTTCTTTAGATCACATGTCTGAAAATCCCATCGTACCCTTCCTCAGTATTTCTCAAATTTCTGCATTCTAAAAATCTGATCCTGTCATTGGGTATTTAAGTCTTCAATGACTTTCATTGTTCTCAGGAGAAAGACTAAAATCTTTAAAGTGGCCTGTGAAGTTCAGGATCTGAGCTTTGGCTTGGGGTACAATCCTCCCTGTCCAGTTTGAGCTTCTTATCTTAGGAGCTTCAAGTAGGACATTTCTTCCTGGAACAATGATTTTTCCTGCTTAATTTTTACTAACATACTTCTTTACCTGGTCAGTTAGCACTCATCCTTAGAGCTCAGATTAAAAGTTCATTTTTTCATGGAATTCTTCCTGGCCCTAAACTAGTTATATTAACTTCTTATAGTTCATCATTGTTATAATTATTTTCCTTGTTATAATCAATTTGTAATTAAGAATTATTATACAATCTTGACATTAATATTTTTCTTAAGTTTTATATCATTAAATATGCATTTTTGGGTCTTTTTGATGTTTTGTCCCTAAGTTTAATATTTGGCTTTAAGAAAGTACTGGGTACATGTCTGTTCAATAAATGAATGAATAAATAAGTGAGAAATTTATAGAGGAAAATGAACGGGTCAATTACTGAACTATGCTGAAAAACTGAAAATGCATAATGATGGTCAGTGAATTAAAGAAGCAACCATTTGGACAGTGTGGTTCAGAAAAGGAATAAGTAAAAAAGCTCAGGATTGGCTAGACCAATAGAGATTCACCATGTTTGTAAGCTTAGTGTCACAATATGTTGTATATTATAATGTTTAGCTTGTAAATAACAACACATGGAGTAATTAATGATGGTTGAATGTGATGATCATTATTATCCAAAGTACAAGTATGAAGACACAAATTGGTGTAAATATACTTGGCATACAACCAGAGATATGAAAAAATGTGCTCTACATATGTAATAAGAATTGTAATGCATTCCACTGTTATATATAAATTTAAAAATTAATAAAATAAAAAAGAACAACAAATATATTATCAATACTCTCAATTCCAGAATTTTGAAATGTATAGAGCACGATTACTGGTAATTGGTTACAGGGAAATAGTAACAACATTTCATGTACTATAATATTATACAACTTTAAGCCAAAATCTTGCCAATTTCTAGTGTTTAATAAAATGTCTCCTTTTTTACAATTTTATCCCACTTTAGTTAGAACAATAATTATCAAAAATAAAAACAATAATAAATGCTGGTGAGGATATGGGGGGAAAGTCCATTTATATGTTGTTGGTGTGGGACTGCACTTTTGACATAAGCATGGAGTTTCTTCAAAAGCCTAGGAATGGACTCAGCTATAATATTCCTTGGTATTTATCCAAAAGAAGTAAAATCAGCATATTAAAGTGGCACATGCATAGCAATGTTTTTAGAAGCATAATTCACAACAGCCAAGTTATGGAACTGGCATAGCTGTCCACCAACAGATGAATAAAGAAAGAAAATGTGGTATATACACAAAGGAGTTTTACTCAGTCATAAAGAAGAATGAAATTATGCCACTTGCCAGTAAAAGTATGGAATTGGAAACCATCATGTTGAGTGAAAAAACCCAGACTCAGAAAGTCAGAAGTCAAATGTTTCTCTTATATGTGAAACCTAGAGAGAAATAATGAATTAAAAGTGGAGGAAGGATCTCATGAAAATAAAGGGAGGAACAGAGAAGTTGAGTTAAGGAAGGGAAACAAGGAGGAAGGAGGAGAGATGTGAAAGGGTTGAAATAGCAGAATGAAATTGACCGAACTATGCTATGTGCGTATATGAGTTTATCATAATGAATTCTACTTGTATGTAGAACTATAATGCTCTAAGTTTAAAAAAATCACTAAAAGAGAATGTCTTAATTTTGTATCTTAGAGTAAAGCATAGGCCTAAAAATTTAATATATATAAATAATGCTTTGTAGACTCAATTAATACTGTGCTTTAGAGAATTTTACAGCTTGTTCAGTGCTCTGGAAAGGTTGGGAGTGGGGCGCCAGTCAATCCTGGTTATAAAATCAATCAATTGGGGAAATAAAAACTGAATTAGATTGACTGAAGAGAGCTATAATAAAAACCAAGACATTAAATTAATTGTTGTGCAATGCTGGTAACTTCTTCAAGGATTAAGTACTTTGACTTTCCTAATGATCCTTATTGCTGAGTTCTTTGTTATAATTAACCTCAGGGATTTCATCCAAGTGTTTATGAAATCAGAGCTACAGTTGCCAGCATCTAGTGTTTCTAACTCTCCAAATATTGTGTTTGATTTTCTTACATGTGAGACTGACCCAACCCTCAATTATGGCAATCTATTTTTTCTTTATTTCCACACTCAGTACCTCCATCCCTGCTTAACCTTTCATGTGGCAATATTGGACTCCTAATTCTTCCTTTTTGTTGATTGAACAAACATCTGTAAAATGCTTATTATATGTCAAGACCTTTAACTGGTTCTATATGGTATAAATGTAGGAGAAAGAATCCTAGCATTCAAGTCTGGATGACTTGATAAAAGCCCAGATAAGGCAACTGACTGAGGTTTGGGAAAGAAGATGTGTTTGATTTTAAGTATTGAGTTTCAGATGAGTGCAGGACACCCAGACAGAACTTTCAGGCAAAGAGTTGTAATTGTGTGACAGAATCTTTGGAGAGATTGGATCTTCCTAGAGGCAATGGTTAAGATAATTTTTTTTATCAGTACTAGGGATTAAATCCAGGGCCTTGGGCATGGTAGGCAAGTGCTCCAACATTGAGCTACATTTCTGTTACTTTCTATTTTTTTCTTTTTTTGAGACAAGGCATCTCTAAGTTTTACAGGCTCAAATTTGTGATCCTCCTGTTTCAGCTTTCAGAGTAGCTGGGGTTATAGGTGTGCATCACTATGTCAGCAAGACAGAATTCTTACTGCCACTAACATATGCCATAAAAATCAACATTCTTGGGCCTGATGATCATTTTATATGAAAAATATCATTTTTATGAGTCTATAAAATCCACATAGAGACACCAAAACTCAGAATAAGTTCTTCTTTTAAGTTTGTTCAGGCTATATTTATTCCCATAAAATCCTTGATGCTGAAATTCTCTTCACTGTGCATTATAATCCTTGGTATTTGCTTCTGTACAGCTTTAGGTTATTCTAAATTCTCATGTACCCAAAATTTGCCAATACAAATTACTTTAATCTTCTTGAAAATAGAAAATATTGTTTCCCACCTTAAATTCCCCACAAGCACATTTTAGCACATCCTCCAAATATGCTTATCTACTTAAATTGCCAGCATCTCTCTTTTCATCCTCATGACAGTTCTCTTTCTTAACAGTTTTCATAATCCTCCAATTTGTGCAATAATAAGTAATATCTGTTTTATTGGTAAATAGTGTTGAGACCATGGTATGAAACCAGCTTCATGGAAAAGAGAAACATATACACAATTTAAATGTAATTTGGTGAATTCCAAGGTGGAATAAAATATGTGGTATTTAAGGTGCCAAAATGCATATCTCTTTCAAACTGGTAGGATCACCGAAAACAGAAGAGAAGACATCTGAAATGAGTTCAGAAGAATGGATAGATGAGAATAAAATGAAGAGAAGAAAGGTGTGACTAAGCAAGCAAGAAACATTGATTTAAAAGAGTTAATTAGAAAGAGTTGATTAGAAAGAGTTAAGAAAACAAGGTATTTTCTAAGCACACTAAGTAATCAGACATACAGAAAAAAAAAATGCAGCCATGAAAAGGGAGTATATTGAACAAGTACAATGTCATGGAGGATGTTGTGTGCCTTATAAGGGAGTCTGTACATTTTTAGAGGCCAAAATAGGCAAAGAAAAAGTTTCAGCAGAGAGGTAATATTGTTAAATTTGTGTTTTAGAAATCTCACTGATAACACCAAAGGGAAACTCGTAGCACCTAGTCCAAGTGAGAGATGAAATTCTAAATAAAGTCACCATTGGGGTGGTCACTGAAGAAGGATTGGTTTCCCAAGATGGAAGGTTAATGGAATTACTTGTTGGAAAAGAGTGACACTGCCCTACAATCCTGGCTCGAACAATGGGAGGAATAACAATAGCATGCATCTAGAGATGTATGGCAGACAGGGTAATAGTTTCTGTTGAGGAATTGTGAAGTACTCTTCTTTTGGTGATACCCCTAGGTCAGGCTTTTAAGTAGTTGTTGAATATTCTGATCTAGAGCTCTAGAAGAATGACAAGGTTGAGGGGAGTTTTTATCTAAGAATCACTTAGATAAAGAGGGCAATCAAAGTCATAGGATAAAGTCCAAATGAGATGCTGTTTAAAAGTGCAGGAAAATATATCAAACTCAAGTCCCACATCCACAGCCCATGTGGAGGAAGAAAGTTTCACTGCTGGAGAAGAGTAGGCAGGGTTGTGAAAGAAGTCCCAGGAAGATTATAATACCGCTACTGTTCAACGTCTCTTCAGGTTTATGTTATAACTAACACTGTTTGCTTAGAAGCCATCACAGGAGAGTTTTCAGTGTTCAAACATCTAACATTCCACAGAAGTCAATGATGTCAACACTTCTCCCACAGCCAAATATAACTGAGTGTTTCCCCACTTTATCTTGGGATTTCTTCAATCCAGCACATTAATAAGATGTGCTGATTCTTCCCTCATATTTCTTTGAACACTCTTTGTGCTCCTATCCTGGGGTCCATCTCTTAGTCTCACATCTGCTGGTTCCAAATACAGTTCCATAACCTGAATCAAATAAGTATCTGATAATTATGCTCTATTATTTTCCCCAAAGAATGTGGCATCCTTTGGTCTGGAATCCCTGGATAATACTGAGCCATTCATTAGCCACTACCCTTCTTCTCTATTCTCCTCTCAAAGTCAGGTTTGTGTTTTCTGCTAAGTATAAAATACATTTCCCTAATCCTTATTTTACCTTTCTGCCACTGAAACAGCTTTTGCTCCAACTGGATATTTAGACATGAATAGCCAGTACTTTAAACCTGTTAGGAAATGACAAAAGGGATTTTTTTCCAAACAAAATAAAAAACTATGATAAAATGAATTTGATAAAATGCAGAACAAATGAGTCTACTTCTTAGAAATAAATTATTCTTAATTCACCAGGCTCCTTCTCTGAGCTAACTTCAATAATTAGAAATGGATTCATATCAGAATGGCTAAAATCCTCAATTCACAGTGTTCTTTGGGTTTATTTTTTGGTTTCTCTGCATTGAATTGTGACTTAAAACCTGTGTTCCCATTACTGATGATTTCACAACTGTAGCTCTCCAGAGTGTCTTCATTCTTATGAATAAATGAGTTCTGCTCATCCCTTTCATTGTGCTAAGTGAAATAAGACAAACACAGAAAGCCAAATACTGGAATCTAAAATACTTCAAATTCATAGATTCACGGAGTAGAATGATGATTTCCTGGGAAGTGGGGAGACGTTGGTCAAAGGATATGAAACTTGAACTTATAATGTAAACAAGTTCATTGGCTCTATCATAGTGGTGATAACTGTGTGAAATAATTTGATGGTGGCAACCACTACAAATATATCAAATCTTCCCATTGTGTATCATGCACATATACATTCTTTGCCAATTAAATATTTTAAAATAAAATTTCTAAAAATAAAGGAAACCAGGACATAATACAAATAATTGTTTCATGAGCACCCCATAAAAAAAAACAAAAAGTCCAAAATATCCCACAAAGAAAACTGGCTTAGATGAAGTGAGGCTTACACAGAAAATAGCAGATTCTTGTTCATGTGTAATCTGTGCATATCCATGACTGTGTATAAAACCCTAACTGCTCAGGAGGATAAAATAATCAGTACTTTCCTCATTAGTGGAAACAGCCAGAGGATTAAGTACCCAGTTGGATAAGAACATTCTGTTTAGCAGATGAACATCAAATTATTGAGTTAAAAAAAACCCACAAATTACAGGAACAAAGAGAGCAACCCCCTTGTTGTTAAAATGTTGCAAAATTTCTGCATTGTAATTTAACATGATATGGGGCCTTGAAACAGTTTGTTAAAGTGAAATACAATTGAAAAGAACAGTATTGTGTGATGAATAAGAAAACTAAATGTCCAATCTGTGTCAGCACATGTCTAGTGCCACATCCTTAGTTTTTCTAACACCTAGAGATCTATCTCACTATCTCACTCTCTGCATAAGCACTCTTCACTTTCTCTTAATTTAATTCGCCTTTTGGGTACCCTGACCTGCCCTGGTGGAGTGGCCTTGTTTTAAGACATGTCCATTCTCCTCCCCCAATATCTCAGCTCCTCCCATGCCAGCCTGGCTTTCATAACCATGCTATGCCATAGTTGATTATCCTAACTTCTTTTTAATCTAAACCCTGGAATCTTTTGCAAACCTGTTAATTTCTGCATTTAGCAAAATATACTCTATAATCCACTTTCTGCAGCCCTATTCCTAAACTGTTGAGAATTACTGGAAAATAACTTATATTCAATTCTATCATAAGCCTCATCATCTCAATCCTTTCTTTCCTCTTTAATCTTAACCCCACTGAAATCTAACCACTATACCCGAATCAGGTTGCCTGATCCAGCAACAGTTTTAAGTCCTCTGTTCTCTGTAGTATCTGACACTATTGGCTCTATTTTTCCTTATGCAGCTTCTTATCTTTCTCTTTTTAAATTTACCCTTTCCTTTAGATATGTATAACAGCAGAATCCACTTTGATAAATTATACAAGCATGAAATATATCTTATTCAAGTTAGGACCCCATTCTTGTGGGGGCACATGATGGTAGGATTCACTGTGATGTTTTCATATATGTACATAGGAAAATTATATCAGATTCATTCCATTGTCTTTCCTTTACCTACCGCCCTCCCTTATCTCCATTCTCCATTGTCTAAACTACTGAACATCTATCCCTTTCTCTTATTGTGGGCTAGCTTCCACATATCAGAGAAAATATTCAACCTTTGTATTAATATACCATCCCTCCATTACCACTCCCATTATTTACCTCTTTTCTCTACATTTTTCCTATCAAACTCCTAACAGAATAATTTATCTTCCACATATTCTTTAACTATCAGTGTTATCTGACTTCCTACCTGTTTTTATTGCTTATAATAGTCAGAATACTTTCACTGTGTTATTGCACTCCAAGAATTCTACCAAATAATGATCTATTGATAACATCTGAATTAAATATCACAGACCAAACTCCTCCAAGTTTCCGATTACATGCATAGCTGCATTCTTGACACATTGACTTGAATGTCACCTGAGGCTTTCAGAGTTGACATATTTACAACTAAATTTTCCTAACAAATATATTTTCTCTTTAGTAAATCACTCAAATCAGAAAAGTTGGAGTTCTATGTGCTCATTCTTCTTCCTTACTATCCATAAAATATTAATCACAAAATTATGTCTCTTTGACCTCATGAGTATAGTGCTACTTACTTTGATCCCTCACTTCACATACTACAATTGCTTTCCTGTTTCAAGTTCCATCATTCTTCACCTGACTTCTTGATGTAACCTAATAAATATCTGAAGAAGGAAGTGCTTTAAATCCACTTGTAGAAAAGATTATCTATTAAAAATCTAAATTGAACTGTATAAGATTCATGTTTTAAGTTACCATGAAAACTAAACTTCTGGGGTTTTTCTCCTGCATAAATCATGTGAATTCTCACCTGTGGGCCCTTATCTGTGGTATTTGCAGTGATTCAAATGTCATCCCCACTTTTTAGCATGACAGATTCTGCTGAAACTTCAATAGGCACAATACAGTGATTCTCTCTTCTTGTTTTGTATCTACTTTATTGTTTCACATGCAAATATGTATTTGTTAGCTAATTTATTCTAATAAAACCATGTGCATTTTACTTTTTAGCAACTCTCAGTTTTTCAGGTTATGGACAATTTCTTCTTTTTAAAACATTAGTTCGTGTATTACACAAATATATATGTTCATATATTACACAAATACAACCTATATTTTATATATTTTATTTTTAATATGCTTTTTGCCTAAAAACAACAACAACAAAAAAGCTTTGACTGAAGCTTTGGCTTCTATTGCATTTAAGTAAGCGTTTTTGTGCTACATGCCTATGAGAGTTTTGTTTTGTTTTGTTTTCAGAGTATTTGCTTTCTTAGACAGTTTTCCAATTATCAGCTCTTCGTCACTTCATTTTTAAGACCAGAGGTCAATCTATTAAAAATACATTTTCCTCAGATACAGATCCACTTTTTTTATATCTCATCATGGACAAAATTTCCAGTGGGCTTTTCTTGGGTAAGGGTGAGACATGGAAGATATTTATAAACAAATTCTGAAGTATACATAAAAATGAAAAAGGCCAAGAATAGCCAAGATCATTATCTTGATAAAGAATAACGAAACTGGATCCAAGCACAGTGGTGCATGCCTATAATCCCGGTGACTTGGGAGGCTGATGCAAGAGTATGCAAGTTCAAGGCCAACCTTGGCAAATTTTGAGGCCCTAAGCTATGTAGCTAGACCCTGTATCAAAATAAAGATAAATTAATTAATTAAAATGGCTGGGGATGTGTGTCCGTGGTTAAGCACCACAGGGTTCAAACCATGGTATAAAAATAAATATGTAAAAAAAAATTTAAAGAAACTAAGTTAGAGAAGTGCACTATTAGATATTAAAATTTATCATAAAGTTATAATTATGTATAATTTTAGAGATAGATAAATCAATCAATGAAAGAATCTCACATGCACAGAAAATCTTAGTTCCTGACAACTGACAAATTCAACACTGCAAAGAAGTAGGGAAAAATATTCATTTAAAAGAATGATTATGGGTAAATTGCATATAATATGGGGGAATCTTAATAATTAAGCCACACCATTCATGAAAATCAATTCCAAATAGGTTATAAATCTAATTATGAATGATGACACAACAAAGCTTCTAGATGATAACGGAAGGATATTTTGATATAGTTACCATCTTAGGATAAAACATATTTCTCAAATAGGGCACAGATCTTTCAAGTCAATTTTATAATGTATCTTGTCATAAGTATGCACAGATAACAGATACAAAGGTGACAGTCTGAAAAGGACTGATATTCAAAATATATAAAGAATTTCTAGGTATTATTGTAAAAATAGAAAATCTCAGTTTGTGAGATGAGTGTTAAGAAACTTGAATACCACTCATTTCACAAAATAAGATTTTAAATGATCAATAAATGTCTAAAACTGCCCAATAAATAGGGTAATAAAAATAAAATTCACTATGAATATTAGTACACACCAATCAGAATGGTTAAAATTAAAAAAAAAGATTGACATAGTTCAAGATAAAATGTGGAGCATCTATAATCCTCAGTCATTATGGTGGAAGCATAGGTTGCTAAAGCTACTTTGAAAAACTACTTGGCAGTGTCTACTGTAACTGAATAAAAGCATATGCTCTGACCCAGCAATTCTACCTGCAATAATGTCTCTAATAGGGGCTGGGGATGTGGCTCAAGCGGTAGCGCACTTGCCTGGCATGCATGCGGCCTGGGTTCGATCCTCAGCACCACATACCAACAAAGATGTTGTGTCCGCCGAGAACTAATAAATATTAAAAAAATTCTCTCTCTCTCTCTCTCTCTCTCTCTCTCTCTCTCTCTCACTCTCTCTTTAAAAAAAATAAAAATAATGTCTCTAATAAAAGTGCTATCCCATTCACAGCAAAGTCACACAGAGAATGTTCACAATAGTGCCACTAGTGCATTAGCTCCATATTATAAATAACTAAAGTGCTGATGACCATTAGAAAATAAATTGTCATTTGTTCACATCCTACAATACTAGGCAGTAATTAAAATAAACACATTACTGCCACATGAAGCAAAATAAATGTTATAAATATGATACTGTGAAATACATACTGAATAAGCGAGGCATAATGGTATAAGCCTGTAATTCTAGCAATTTTGGAGGCTGAGGAAGAAGGATTACAAGTTCAGTGTCAACCATGATGTAGGGAAACCCCCAGTAACTTAGCAAGATCTTGTCTAAAAATAAAAATAAAAAGACTAGGGATGTAGCTTAGTGGTAAAGTGTCCCAGGATTCAAAACCTAGGAGTGCAAATAAAAGAAAGATACATAGAATAAAGAACAAATATAATTATATTATCCCAATTATATGAAAAATTTTAAATATACAAAATTAACCTATAATATTAGAAGTTAAGATAGGGGTTCATTTCGAGGAATGTGTGTGATCTTTACTTTGAAGACCCTGGCACATATAAAGGAAGTGCTGTCAGTGGAGTTGCTAAGGACATTTTTTTATCAGAATGTTGTTGAATTTGTCACATTTTCTTTAGTTTTTTTGATTCTCCATCATTTTAAATGTGGTACCAAAACTAGCTGATTTTAGAATATTCAGTCAGCTGTATGTGTGTATATCACCTTTTTCTCTCCATTCACTGATGGGCACTTAGGTTGTTTCCAAATCTCAGCTCTTGTAAATGATGCTACAGTGAATGTGGGAATGCATTCATCCTGATTTTAGTTATCAAGAACCTGGTTCCATTTACTTTGGATAAATACCCAAAAATTGGATTGCCAGATCATATGGTAATTATATTTTTATCTTTTGGAGAAACTATATACTGTTTTCTGTGATGGTTGTACCATATTGACATGTGGATGAAACTTAAATACATTATGCTAAGTGAAGTAAACCAATCCTAGAAGGAGAAAGGCTACATAGTTGGACTTACATGAGGTATGCAAAGAAGTCAAACTCACAGAGGCAAAAATAAAATGGTAGTAGCCTGTGTCTGGAGAGGACTGAAGGACGTGGGGAGCTGCTGTTCAATGGGTATAAAGTTTCAGTTATCCAAGACTAATGAATTCTAAGAATGCTGTATAGCATTGTGTGTATAGTCAACATAATTTTACTAAAAACTGAAATATTTTGTTAGGAAGGTAGCTCTCATGTTTTCTTTTTTCACCACAATAATAATGATAACTAACTTTACATTCATGGGGTAAACTCAAATTGGTTATGATATATTCACATTTTTATATATTGCTGTATACGGTTTGCTTACATTTTATTTAGGCTCTTACATTGATATTTGTGAGATATTGTGCTTTATTTTTTCTTTTTTTTTCATAAAATCCTTTTCATATTTTAGTATCACAGTTTTTCTGAATCAGGAAGTAAACACTTTGCTCTGAATAACTTACAGAGTACTGGTATTGTTTCTCTTCTGAAGGTAGGGAATGATTTGTCAGTAAAGTTGGTAAACTAGGGGTATATTTGTGTGTGTGCCTGTGTGTATATGTGTGCATGTCTGGGGAAGTTTTAAATACTGAGGATTGAACCCAAGGATGTTCAATCACTGCGCCACATCGCTAGGCCCTATTTATTTATTTTAAATTTTGAGACAGGTTCTTGTTAAGTTGCTAAGGCTAGCTTTGAATCTGCAATCCTTCTGCCTTGGTCTCCTGAATCACTGGGATTACATATATGTACCACCATACCCAGCATTTTTCTTGATTTCTGTGGCCAAGTGTTCATCAGTTTTATTAGTCTTTTCAAAAAGCAACTTTGACTTAAATTTTCTACTGTATAGATTTTGCATTCATTCTTTGCATATCTTTATTCTTTTTAAATTTTTTTTCTTGTTTTGTTATTTTTTCTAGCTTCCTGTAATTTCCTTTCATTTTGAACAATTTACTGCAATATCCCTTGATATAAATTAATAATTTTATTTGAATTCAACAGACTTATTTATCTATGGCTTACTGTTTTTGACTGGAATTTTCTCTGCCATTATTTTCTGTTTCTTCCCCACTATTTTGTTTTTGCCTTGGGAAATCAAGTATATACAATAAAAGTTTTCAGAATATTTTTCATAGGTTTCACCTTTTTCTGTCTTCAAAATTGTATTTCTCCTTGTTTTATTATGGTTAGTTTCTACTATTCTATGTTCAAGTTTTCTAAACTTAAATTTGGTTTCCTTTATATTGTTAAAAGAAACTAATAAATTTTCTGAGTTTTTTTTTATTTTGATCCTAAAATATTTAATTTTCTTTATTTCTCTTTTCTTTTTCATAAATTACTGCTGCCACCTAAATTCTGACTCATCTTCTAATCTTGAACATATTAATCACAGCTATTTTTAAATTATCTTTCTAATAATTTTAATGTTTGTGATGAGATTAATTTCATTGCCTTATTTCCTTGTTTTTTAATCATTTAGTTCTTTTTTTATACCTCTCCGTTTACTATTATTGAATAATGGACAATGAATATGAAAAAATTTAGTGTAATCTGAGACTATGTGTGAAGTTGTATTCCTCTAGAGAAAATATGCTATGGCTTTAAAGCAGTTAAATGAGAGGAGGCCATTTTATTGAATTTCTTTCTTACCAAAAGATAATTCTTTGAGATATAAACTCAGTAAAGACTCTTTAGACCTGAAAAATATGAGTCAAATGGACTTAATTAAAATCTAGAGAATATTTCATCCAACAGCAGCCAAATTCACTTTCTTCTCAGCTACTCAGAAAACCATCTCCAAACTGCATCATATTTTAGACCACAAAGCAACTCTTAACCAATCAAAAAATTGATAGAATTTTTTTTACACTTTCTCTGATCATAATGGAATGCAATTAGAAATCAACACAAAAAAACACATAAATACATGTAAATGGAACACTACACTTTTTATAATTTTTTTAGTTGTAGTTTGACACAATATCTTTATTTTATTTATTTACTTTAATGTGGTGCTGAGGATGGAACCCAGCCCCTCCCATGTGCTAGGTGAGGTCTCTAACACTGAGTCACAACCCCAACCCCAACTAAACACTTTTGAATGATGAGTGGGTGAAAGAAAAATATCAGGGAAATTTTTTTTTAATTCTTAGAATCAAACAAGAACAGTGATGCAATATACTAGAACCTATGGGACAGCTCTAAGGCAGTTCTAAGAGGAAAATCTATAATTTAGCATTTACATGAGAAAATCAGAAAGGTATGAAATAAACATCCCAATAATATACCTGAAGGATCTTTGAAGAAAAGAACAAACTGATTCCAAAACCAGTAGAAGTAAGGACATAATTAATATCAGAGTTAAAATTAATGAAATATGGAATAGAAGTATAGTAAAGATCAATAAAATGAGGAATTGTTTCTTTGAAAATATAAACAAGATTGATAAACCTTTATCCAAACTAACCAAAAGAGAGAATACCCAACTGAACAAAATTAGAAATGAAATAGGATATATCACCATAGGCATTTCTGAAATCCATAGGATCATTAGTGAATATTTTGAAAATTTATACTCCAATAAATTAGAAAACCTAGAAGAAATGGATGCAATTCTGGACACATATGACTTGCCAAAAGTGAATCAAGAGGATATAGAAAACCTAAACAGACCAATAGCAAGCAATGAGATATCAGGAGTAATAAAAAGTCTTCCAACTAAGAAATGCCTAGAATCGGATTCTCAACTGAAATTCTAACAGACTTTTAAAGAAGAACTAATGACAATACTCTTCAAATTTTTCCATGAAACAGATGGATGAAATGCTTCCAAATTCATTCTGTGAAGCCAGTATCATGGTCCTTCCAAAACCAGATAAGGACGCATTAAGGAAAGAAAATTATAGATGAACTTAGATAAACTTAGATGCAAACTCTTCAAAGAACTTAGATGCAAAAATTTTCAAGAAATATTAAGTAGATTGTACATCATAACCAAGATGGTTTTATTCCAGGATTGTAAGGATGGTTCAAACATATATAAATCAATAAATATAATTCATCACATAAATAAAATTAAGAGTAAAATCACAGAATCATCCCAATATATGCAGAGGAAACCTTCAATAAAATTCAGCACCCATTCATGATTAAAAACTGAAGAAATAAGAAAGAGAGGGGAATTACCTCAACATCATAAAAGGCATATATAACAAACTCAAAGTCACCATCATAGTAAATGGGAAAAAACTGAAAGCATCTTATTTAAAATCCAGAACAAGACAAGGATGTCCACTTTTACCACTCTACTTCAATATAATACTAGAAATTCCAGCCAGCATAAGACAAGGAAATACAAGGAATAAAAATAGGAAAGAAAAAAGTCAAAATATTAGTGCTTGTGGATGATATGATCCCATACTTAGAATATTAAAAAAAAAACAAAGAGTTCTAGATCTAATAAATTCAGCAAACAAGTGGGTTACAAAATGATTATATGAAAATCAGTAGCTTTCCTTTACATCATAATAACTGTTCCTAGAAAGAAATTATGACAATGATTCCATTCGCTATGGCCTCAAAAAAGAAAACAAGAAAACTTAGGAATAAATCTAACCAAAGAGGGGTGTGACAGATAATTTGAATTGTCAACTTAATTAGATTAATAGGTTTCTGGGTGTGTCTAGGAATAATTGGCGTGTGGGATAGAGTAACTGAAGTGGAGACCCTCCCTAAGTGGGAGCAGCACCATCCAATAGGATGATGGCTTGGATGGAATAAAAGTTGTAAGGAACAAAGCAGCAGCAGCAGCAGCAGCAACAGCAGATGCAAGCTGGATTCTTCTTGAGGCTATCAGACTCTTGCTTCTTCACTCTTCCAAAGGGGACTCTGCCAGTGATTCTTCAGGGAGCTTCCAGAAGCTTTCAGTCTCAGATTAGAAGTAGCACCATTGATCCCTCTTATTCTGAGGCTTCAGCCTCTTGAACTGCACTGCTACTGGTTCTTCCAGCTCTTTAGCCTGCAGACAGCCATGGTGGACTCTCTAGCTTCTGGTTGAGTAAGCCAACCTAATAAATCCCTTTTTTATAAACATACTTCCTATTGATCCTCTAGAGAACCCTAATACAAGTGGAAAGTCCTCTACAATTAAAACTATAGAACAATGAACAAAGAAATTGAATAAGATACAAAAATGTGGAAAGATCTTCCATGTTCATTGTTTATTAGGTAGAATTAATGTTGTCAAAATGGCCATATTACCAAAAGTGTTATACAGATCTAATGAAATCCTCATCAAAATATCAATGAGACTCTTCATTTTGAGAACTACACAAATTGTCCTTCAATTCATTTTGAAGAATAAAGTACCCATAATAGCTAAAGTTATTCTAAGCCAAAAAAAGCAAAATTAGAATCACAATACCTGACTTCAAATCACACTGCAGATCTACAGTACCAAGGACTGCATGGGAGCTGGGGTTGTAGCTCAGTGGTAGAGTGCTTGCCTAGCATATGTGAAGCACTGGGTTTGATTCTTAACACCACATATAAATAAATAAAATAAAGGTCCATTGACAAACAAAAATAAGACAAAACAAAACTGCATGGTACTGGAATAAAAACAGACACATAGACAATGGTACAAAAAGAAGACACAGAGACAAACCCACACATCTGCAGTCATCTGATTCTAACAAAGGTGCCAAAAACATACAGTGGAGAAAAGATAGAATTTTTTTAAAATGGTGCTGGGTAAACTGGTTATGCATACATAGAAAAATAAAACAAAACCCTTATCTCACCCTGTTTAAAAATTCACTCAAAAACGAATCAAAGTCCTAGGAATTAGATCGGAAATTATGTAACTCCAAGAAAAAAAATGTAGGGTCAACACTCTAGTGTATAGACATAAGACCCCTAAAGCTCAGGAAACAATGCCAAGATTTAATAAATGGGGTGGTATTAAATTTAAAAGATTCTATACAAAAAAAAAAGAAAACTATTAAGAATGTGAATAGAGAACTTACAGAATGGAAGAAAAATTTTGCTATCCATTTTTTGACAAGGATTAATATAGGGAATATATAAAAACAATAAAAGCTTAACACCAAAAAATAAAATAACCCAATTAATAAAAGGGAAAATGAACTAAACAGACATTTCTCAAAAAAGTAAAAAAAAAAATACAAATGGCCAAAAAAGCATATGAAAAAAATTGTATATCTTTAGCAATTAGGGAAATGCAAATCAAAACTACACTTAGATTTCATTTACAGATAGAAAGGCAGCCATCAAGAACACAATAACAATGCAATAATACGATAATAAATACTGGAGAGGATGTGAAGAAAAAGTAACATTTTACACTGTAGGTGGGAACTTAAATTAGCTGAGCCACTGTGGAAATCAATATGGAGTTTCCTCAAGACAAGGCATGGAACCACCACGTTATCCAACTATATCACTCCTTGGTACTTATCCTAAAGAATTGAAGTCAGCATGATAGATTAATATATGCATACCCATGTTCATAGCAACAAAATTTACAATAGCCAAACTATTGAACCAGCCTAGGTGTCCATCAGTGGATAAATGGATAAAGAAAATGTGAGATACATATATATATACATATATAGTGGAGTTTTATTCTGTTATAAAGATGAATGAAATTCCATCATTTGCAGGGAAAATGGTTGAACTTGAGAGTGCTATGTTCAGCAAAATAAGCCAAACTCAGAAAGTTAAGGGTCATATATTTTCTTTCATTTGTGGAAGCTAGAGTAGAAAAAGAAAAAGGTGGAGATGAGGATGGATCTTGTGAAAATGGAGCCAGGTGAGGTGATGCACACCCACAATCCCGGGGGCTTGGGAGGCTGAGGCAGGAGGATCAGAAGTTCAAAGCCAGCCTCAGCAAAAGTGAGATGCTAAGCAACTCAGTGAAACCCTGACTCTAAATAATAAACACAAAATAGGGTTGGGATGTGGCTCAGTAGTTGAGTGCCCCTGAGTTCAATCCCCGATACCTCTCCTACCCACCCCACAAAGGGATATGGAAGAGAAGGAACAAAATGGAAGGGACATCAGTAGAATGGAGAAAAGAGATGAGGAGAGGGAGAAGATGAGGAAAAGGGGAAATGCTGAGGAATGATATTGGCCAAATTATAGTTACATTATGTACATGTAGGAATATGTAACAATGAAGCCCACCATTATGTATAATTATAATGTATCAATAAAACAAACTTTAAAAAAGAAAACCAAAAGTGTTCACAGGCATTGTTTTTTTTTTTTTTCCTTGGAGAAATTCAGTTCTTTTTCCTTAATTCAGTATGACAACCTAACACTCCATTCGTCTTTTCAGCCTCTTAGTCACTGTTTAATGCACATTTTCTGAACTCTACAACTATGACCTAGAGATTAGCAAATAGTTCAAGGAGTAAAATAGCCTCAAACATCTGCTTCAGATATATGTGCTTGTCTTGCTTTCCAGATATTTGCTGATCATATTTTGGATATAATGTTAGCCTGGAACATAAAGTAACAACAACTATTGAAACTCACTTAGTGCTTTTGTCCCCCACATCTTAGCTTCTCTTTAACGAATTCAATGTCAATGAATTATCACATACCCCAAAGGGACATCTGTACCCAGCACATTTTCTTTCTCTCTCTGTAATCTTTGTCCCTATAGTTCTGGCTGAGTCAATACTTTCTGAAATTTTAAATAAATTTTAAAAAACCTTAGCCTTTCTAATTGTCTTTTGAGGAAGCTTTATCAAATTTATCATGGCTCTAAATGAAAGTAGTTGTTCAGTTTCTAATATGTGACTTAACATTTTCATTCTTCTTGGATTAATTATTGGGCATATGACATCTAAATTTTTCATACTATTAGATATGTAGTTTGTCTTCCTTTTTGTATAATGGCTATTTCTGAAACTTTGTCTCAAACTCAGTACAGGTTTTGATTATTTGTTAGTCTTCTACAGATGTGTTTGTTTGTAAAACATATCAAATAGATGTGAGACATTAACAATAGACTTGGTTTTAGTAGGTGTCATGGTTATACTTTATCAAGAAAAAAATATATTGCCTACCAATGAAATTTAAATTGAAAAAAAAAGTCCATTCTGTGTTTATGAACAGAATTCAAAGTGTCTTGAGCATCATCTAATTGCTCTTTTCCTTCTGATTAGAGAGATTCTAAATAACTATGCCCGTGTATTCTAATGGTATACAGCTGGCTCACTGTGAGAATATGCAATAGTTTAAGATAATTATGTCTCAGAAAAGGAAAAAAAAAAACATTTTGAAAGTGTGTGTGTCTGTGTGTGTGTTGATAGAAATTAACTCTTCTCTCTACAGTTTCATGCATTCATTTTGCACACAAATTGGATAAAGTATCACGTTTAAGAAGTTTTACTCTTTCAGTTTTAGTTTCTATGTTTAAGTGACTGAGTTTAAATCATATATGACCTTATGCAATTTACTACTTTTTCAGCTGTAGTTTCCTCCTCACATGAAATTTGAAGATATAAAAATAACTACTTCATAGACTCAGGCTTGTACAACTGATGTGAAACCTGGCAGTATGGATGGATGGATAGATGGATGGATAGATGATTGATAGATAGATAGATAGATAGATAGATAGATAACAGAGAACAAACACATGGATGCTGTTATCTTTCTAGTAAGTTTTCATTTCCCTGACTCTAAAGCGGAAGAGTTGGTAGATAATGATAATTTAATTCTCTGTATTCCATATATATAGCACTCTGTAGAAAACTCATTAGAGTTTATTAGATGAAAGAATGATACAAAATTCTGCAGAAATATGTAAAAAAAAGTATCATGAAAATATATTAGGTCTGAAATTATGAAATGAGAGATAAGGGAAGAAAATAAGTTGGAGGTTGGAGATTCTATTCATCAATATACTTAGCAAGTCCACCTTATTGTTTAGAATTTAATAGGCATTTGATAAACAATTATTGATTAGTTGCATGAATGTTGTGTTTCATAGCATTAAATATACCAGATCATTCTCTGAGAGTCTGTTTGGCCTTCACAGAAGAAGAAAAAACAAAGAGAAAAATATATTTGTTGAAATGTTAGTATTGTCCTAGCATAGACATGTTAACAGATAAACTCCAAGCATTAGTTCAATGATGAGAGTTTACCAGTTTATCTGAAGAAGCTAGTCAATTTGGTGGGAAAAAATGTAGACTGAAAATAAGGTTATCCTAAAAAAAAGAAAATTGATAGGAAAACATAGAAATGGTTATATAAAGCTGCAGATACAATTACTTACTCAAAGTGTTTCCTCTATTTCATTGAATCATTCTGCTTACTAAATTGTTGCACATTTTACACAATACCCTCAATTTTTGCACTTCTCCAAATGGCTACAGTATGACAAAAGAAAGAGATTGTGAAATACACAAAGTAATCAATCTATTTACAAAGATATTTCTCATCTTCTCTATAAAGAATGTGCATAGTGAGGAAACACCCTTGGAAGGATGAAATGTTAAATCAGAGGAGAATGCCTGGTGCCCTAGAGCCAAAATCAAGGCAGGATGCATGCTCTAGAGATTTTAATTGTTTTGATTTACTGTATTAATACTTCCAATATTAATGGTATCAGTCTTCCACCAGAGGAAGTATAGAAAAGAGGGAGGCAGTGAAGAATAAATTTCTATTATTGTGTAAAAAATTACCATAAATTTAGAAGCATAAAGAAATATGCATTTATTACCTGATAATTGCTGGAGGGATTATGGAAAATTACGTTCTCTGCTCAGGACCAAACAGGCTCAGGTAATGGTCCTGGGCAAGGCTTTGTGGAAGAATCTACCTCCAAGCACATTCAAGATTTTTTTTACTGAATTCAGTTTTTTTTTTTTTTTTTTTTTTTTTTAATGTAGGCCTGAGTCCTCATTTCCTTGCTGGTTGTTCATAGGGATCATTTTCAGTTCCTACAGGCCACTGCATTCCTTTCCATGTGGCTCTCTCTGTCTTCAAAGGCAACCACAGAGATGTTCTCTACCTCTCTAAGGTCAAATCCCTTTTGTGTTTGAAACTCTTTGGATAGGAAGAGCGTCTCCTTTTCAGGATTCACCTGATTAGATCAGTCACCTAAAATAATTTTCCTATTTTAGATTGATTTATTTAGGACCTTAAGTACATCTTGAAAATCCCTTCTAAGCAGTGCCTTTCCAGTTTAGTGTTTGAATAACCAGAAGAGGTATGTATGAACCAATGATTAGGAGTCCTGGGAGCTGTTCTAGGACTCAGCATGCATGCTCTCAGCCCTGCATTCTGCTTTTTGTGCTCTCAAATACGTCCATTAAGAAACACCTCTTCGTACTGTCACCAAGTAGTGTGTCATTACGTGTGTCATTACGTATGTATGGAAAGAGCTAGAGCTTTGTAGAATTTGGAGTACACTACTTAATGCCTAAAAGCCTCATTTCTTCTGCTATAAAATTTAAGGTTACTAAGAATTACCTACAAATCCTGCAGAGCAATAGGCAGTCACACAATGGAAAGCACCTTATGTTAGACATATAGCAAATTTCATGTCCCTGACTTTCCTCCCTTCTGTTGAATGTTCTGATATAGCTCATCCAATCCACCTCCACTCATCCTTTATAAATCTCGGAAAATGGGAATAACAGATTTACAAACATCACAGATTGAATTTCAGTCCATAACCACACCTTTTTTTTCTCAGCAAGTATAGATTTTGCTTCATTTATAATTAAGTAATTCATTAATGTTTAGTATACATAAGAAATTTTATTTAAAGTCTCAATATCCTTGCCTGCTTTTCACTATTATTTAGAGACTCTGAAATGTCCCACTCCCCCAGGGTGAAGACAGGATTATATGAAAGTAGCCAAAAAGCCAGTAAACTCCCACTATTAGAATTTTTTAAATCCCAGAATATCTTTTAAAATGCTATTGGTAAGAGATTTGGCAGGATGATGATTACATGTGGGTAGAACAGCAGCTTCCATAATAATTATGTGGGTTGTGAACAGATTTTGAAAAAAATGCTGGGTTGAGGCCTAATGAATATACTCATTAACCTTAATAGCATCAGGTAGATAATGGAGAGGACCATTTTGGAGGAGGAATTCACTCAGCTTTCAGTTATTTTATAAGGTACGTTCAAGCCATGTTGTTTTCTTAATTAAAAATGACTGGATGTTGTATCTGAAAAGAATTCTGTATAATTTGAATTTCACCATTTAAAGTCTAATTTTCTAATATCATTTCTTGAATGCTTAGTATGTTCCAACCATTGTAATAAACATTAGAATACAAACATTTCCAGAGCACAAAATGTATAGTCAACTTGAGGGACAGAAATAAATGTAGCTAAATTTAATGCCATGACGATTTCAAAACTCAAAACTTCACCATGTGACTCCTAGGAGAGCAGAAATCTTGTCTTTCTTGTTTACCACTGTATTTGCACATTTGGAATATTAGTTACAAAACACTTGTTCAGTAAATAAATGAATGGCATGGTACTTTAGAAGCAAAGAGGAGGAAACCAATAAGCTCACAGGAGCTCTGGAAAGATTTTGCTAAGTTGCATTCAAGTTAAACCTCTCTAGTTGATGGATGACTAGATCGATCAACTTGGAGAACATGAGGAGTTGAAGAGATGGCATTCTATGCAGGGGGAATGTATGAAAGTATAACATAGTTGAGAAACAAGAATCAGTGTGCTGTGTCTCCAATAGACAGCATGTGTGTGGTTAGTCTTAGAAGTTTCTGTATCTTGGCAATAGGCAGAACTAAAGCTTTTGGTAAGCAAGAATAACTGCATATGCCAGCACTTCTCCATTGCCACCTACCAAACTCACATATCCAAGACCCAGTTTTAACAACTGTAACTTCTAGAAATAGTCATTTAGATATATACATTTTTTAGTCTGGCATTGTACCTTTTAGAAAGACTCTCATTTATGTTATTTGCCCATGACAGATAGCAGATGCCTCTTCAAGAATTCTATTGAGTTATAGTAAATAATCATGCTGTCATTTGAGAGTTCAACAACTGAACATTTTAAAATTATTGTATGTGATTAGCCTTCCAGGTAAATAAATGAAGGGATTGTAAATGTAAGAACTAGGAGTTTGGAAACATCCAGAATATTAATTGAAGTGATTGTGAAATAGTCTTAGGAAAGCAGGACAGGAATGTGATTTTTCAGTTAATGATAATTCAGTGACCGGAAATCCAGTGAGCTATGCTGATTCTGAAAAGATTGACTGAAAGATACAGTGGAAGGATACCCAGTATGAAGGATGAATGAGAAATACTCAGGGGGATGGAAGTTGGCAATGCTTGTTTAGGCAGGTCATGCCTAACAGACTGTTGACCCCTTCAGGGTGTAGACTCACCCCACCACTTTCTTGTACAGAAGAAGCATCCAAAATCCTTACCAAATTAATGTACTAGAGTGAATACAACATTGACACTGTCACTAAAGAATGATCCAACACATTTTTAAATAGTACATGTATTTTTGCATAACTATCACTCAAAACAATTATTGATTTTATAAATTAGAAAGGAAGGAAAATTATATATTCTGCCTTTATAGATTTATGCTTTTATAAAAAGAGACACATTTTAAGATTATTTAGCTTCTCCAGTCAGCATTAGATAATTGTTAATTTGGGGTTTTTTTTCATAATTTTCGTAAGTATTATTTTTGCTTATTTTTGTTAGCATGTATATATCAGGGGCATCTCTACATCTAGCAAAATTTTAAAAAATGCATTCATGTTATTGGTGGTAAATACTGCGGTGATTATTTTACAACTATTGGCTTGTTTTATATATCATTTGTCAAGAGCCATCCATGGGCTGTGTGTGGACTATACTGGCATCACAGCCTAATGAATAAGAGAATCTGATGTGTGGGAACTTCCAGTGAATATATCCTCTGGCTGACTGCCCAGACACATTGTGAGTCCTATTAAGCTCTGCCTGGTCCCACACAGCACCAGAGATGGGGTGATCTATTGTAGCCACACAGCCTTTCAGAGATGGGTGTGACCTGCCAAGATGCAGATCAACCTGCTGACTGCAAGACACCATGAAGCAAAACTCCACCCCTGAAACCTATCCCTGCCCTTGATGTACCCCCTTAAATAAACCATGGGAGCCATTTTCTAATTGTCTAGCTCCAGATCCTATGTGGACTGCACCTATCAGAGGCCCCATCCTTTAAAATTAATTCTAACTTTGTCTTTTGTTCTTCTGTTATTTCTGACTTTAAATTCTTATGAGGC
This sequence comes from Spermophilus citellus, assembly GCF_964194105.1. Classification (NCBI taxonomy): domain Eukaryota; kingdom Metazoa; phylum Chordata; class Mammalia; order Rodentia; family Sciuridae; genus Spermophilus; species Spermophilus citellus. The sequence goes on from NC_138183.1 coordinate 179,971,658, forward strand.
TTATCCTTCTTAGTAGGCAAGAGTTCCCTGGTAAGGTGCTGGCCACCCTATGATAATCATTGATTTAATACAATATATGATAAAATAACTATAAAGTTAAAATATTTATTTTATAAGGAAATAATGAAATACCAAATTTTTATCTTTCTCTATTTAGCATTATCCCTCACTATGTATTTAAGCTCCAACAATTATTATACTTCTACAAAAACATATACATAATAGAAAAGAATAGATTGATAAGATATTGGACCACAAATAAGAAAATTGTTAGCATTTCTTTTTAACATTTAAACCAATTGTATATATAGACAATGCATAAAAATCAAAGTAAAAGAAATATTACACAGCATATGAAGAAAAATATGACAATCAGGGACCCCAACTCATATATTTAGTTATTCCTTTTTCATAACAAACCTGTTCTCTTCCTATATTTTCCAAACAAGGGTATGGAAGTACAATATTGTTATTCTTTTTCTGCAAACCACAAAAATTTTTTACCCTATATTTTTTACACATATACTAGGGATTCTAAATCAGGTTTCCTTGCAAGTACAATTCATTGCTCTTTATTACTGTTGCTCTTTAATTCAACTCTGTTTTCTTGGCCATTGCAACACATTTTCGAACTTGATCCTCTAACATTCAAATCCAACTGCTCTGAACTGTCACCCACACAGCTTTTAGAATTCATCCCATTCTCAGCATCTCTTCATATCATTTCCCCCTTAAAAGCCACCACTGGCTCCCCAGTACTTTCAAAAAAGCATTAGGGTTTGCCAAAAAATGAATAAATAAATAAAAACTAAAAGAAGAAGAAGAATTTACAATTGTCCTCTCAGCTCACTTTTCATTAACTCACTACCTTGTGCATCCTACATAGCTTGTTATGGTTTGGATGTAAGGTGTCACGCCAAAAAGCAGAAATGTTCAGAGGTGAAAATATTAGACTACAACAGCTGTAACCCAATCAGTGGGTTAATCCATTTGATGGATTAGCAATTTGAACAGATTACCTGGTAGTACCTATAGGCAGGTAGGTATTGCTGCAGGAAGTAAGTTATTGGGTGCATGCCCTTGGGGTTTATATGACTTGTCCCTGGCTCCTTGTGCTCTCTCTGTTTCTGGGCTGTCAAGAGCTAAGAAGGTAACATCCACCACACTCTTCTTCCATAATATTCTGCCTCACCTCAGGCCCAGAACAATGGATTCAGCAATCAGTAGACTGAAACTTTGAAACCATGAGCCCAAAATAATCTTTTCCTCCTCTAAGTTGGTCCTGTCAGGGGTTTTGGTCACAACAATAAAAAGGTGATAAACACCTAGCTGCAATGCTCAATTATGACTGTTCCTTGACTGACAAATATTCTTTCACTATATAGAAAATAATATTTCAAAATAATATTATCCACATTTTTCAAATGCAATTTATATCTTATTATCCTATGGATAGTTAATTATTTACTGATACAATCTCCCATTGCATTTAATTCATACCTACAATGATATTCATTCATAGGTGATTTATACAGCTCTGTAGACTAGACTGAGCTTCTGAAATATGTCTAAAACCTATTCAATGATGTTTTATTTTCAGTTCCAATACAAGTTCAATATATAATAAATTGCATTTTCTTTAGAATAGTGACTACTCCTTTCTGTGGAAAAAATTGTAGCTGCCTGGCCCATCAGGTTATGTTTAGTCATGTGACTTCTTGTGGTCAATGGTAGAAATAATGTATGTCACTTCTAAGCAGAATCTTTAAGAACCATCATATGGTTCCCTTACACTATTTTTCCCTTCAACAAAATAGAGCAGAGTCACAGCCCACTCACAGTGAACGTAAAGGCTGAGGAACAAACAAGCCTTTGTTCTATGCCATTGAGATACTGGAACTATCATTGCAAACAAATAATTTAGCCTAAGACATAATATGCAATAAATATTGAAGTAAAGTAGAAAGGCTATAAAGATATAGAAATAAGTTTTTAGGTGGAGGCAATTTTGTTTTAAACATAACCTATTGAAAAGAAAAAAAAATTACACTTTCATGAGTTACTAATTTTGAGAAATAATGGGAAATTGAGTTGGAAGGGGAAAGGTAAATTGTAGAGAGAAGTATATATTTTTGATAATGTAATTCTAGGAAGAAAATGAAGGTAAATCCTTGCTATATGAGCATGTCTTTAAAGACATCTTCAGGGAAGATTTAAAGGGCTCTAAGTTTCTGCTTGGAGTGGTTTTGGGAACAGGTTAAGAGGTACAGAGATTCTTCCTTGACTTGAGCCAAGTTCTAAGTTAAGAACACTTATCCTATTTCAAGTGTCCATATTACTCTGTTTGTGCATGTAAAGGCCTAGGGACATTCTTTTCAACCTCATTTGGGAATATGCATGCCAGCTTTTTGTTTCTGCATGCATACCTGTGAACAACTGCAAAAATACCACCAGTATTGATTTGGTTGTTGCAAATAAATTTTTGGAAGTAAGTGAATTTTCAATTTTCATTTTTTTGCTGTTCTGGGAATTGAAACCAGGGCCTTGTCTGAGCTAGGCAAGTGCTCTAGAACTGAACTATAACTCCAGCTCTAAATTTGCAAATATAGAATTTATAAATATTGAAAATACTGTATATAAAAAATGGAAAGAAAGGAATGAAATAGATAATAAGGAGATAGGTAGCGTGTCCACTAGTGAGATGAAAGAGAAATTAGATGAATGGATGGATCACTGATAGGTAAAAAAATAAAGCTAAATCAATGCTTTACATAGAGTTGTTTTTCAATAAATGTTAGTTCTTTCCCTTTTCCCCTTGCTTTGGGAAAACACATGCCACCCAAAGCATTAAATTGATGCCAACATTTTGAAGGACTATTCTGTAAAAGTATTAGAAAGCATTAGGTGTTAGAAAGGTATGTTCAGGATTTCTTGGCATTTCATTTTATTTTGGGATTTATTTCATCTTAAATCTCAAAAGCACTTGTTTAGAAAAATGTCAACATTTTATAATCTAAAGCATCCTTTAACCTCACATCAACAAATGTTTTTTCTTGTGACTTACCCAGCACATATTCTCATTCAGTTTGAATAGAATGACCCTGCTTTGCACACAGGTGTTGGGATTTTCTTTTTCTGCACTATCCTCTTTATGATTTTTATTTTGCTCTTGATTAGAATATCTGGAACAAAAATCATTTTAAACTAAACAACTGAACCTTTAAGGCTAATAGTAAAGCATCATCTTTTTTTTTTTTTTACAAGCTTAAACTTAGAGATTTCTATCTGAAAAAAAACAAAGAGAAAGAACATGATGAGAGCTAAGTAAATTAACACTCTTTGGTACTGACGGTTTTCCTTTATGAAAACATTGCCTGCAAGTAACTTTTTCAAGACAAGCTTTTTTACAATTCCCATTAAATTCAGTGAATGAATTGTGAAGGGTAAATTGGACCCATTATAATCTTACATTTCTTATGTAATATTCATAATCATAGTGTTACATAAGAGTGAACTAATGTTAACAAAAGGAACAATTTAAATTGCCACTTCCTTGGAGAATGGGGCTCTGCTTGACAAACAGAGCTTCCTGTCCCACTTGCAGCACGCCCATGCAGCTCCTGGAGTGGCAATGAGACCCACACTCCCATATCAGTGATATAATAAACCCTCCACAACACAGAGAGAAAGTGAGGCAAACAAGCCCACTTCATTTCAACTTGTCAGCTTTAAATAAAATCTTCTGGAGCTGAAAATGAGAAACTTGAGGAAAGACAATGTGTGAAGTAACCAAATTCAACACTGGGACAAAACATATTGCATTACACTTTTTTTCCCCTAATCTGCCACAAAAGTTTTTCAGATTTTACCATAGATAACTTTTAATGAGATATCTTCTTGTCAAGGAGACTTAGAAAAAGAAATGGTTCCTTTTGTTTATTTATTTACTTTCTCTTCTACTTATTGATGCTATAGGAAAATACCTCCAGTCATTGCAAATTCCTATAACACCTATGTGACTTCTGGAGCAACTCTTAATTAATTTTTTTAATCAGACTTGGTATAATAGATCATAATGAAAAAAAGTACATTCTTTTTGTGTTATTTTATTTATTAACTTGCATAACTACATATTGGTTTTCTGTACCACTTATTGGATCATGTTCTTTGTCTCAAAGAAAAAAATTCTAAGAACAAAAATGCATTCAAAAGAAAATGGGATCACTGAGGTAAACAGTATTTGATAATAGAAGTCCCTTCCTTTATCCTCCCCCAGTGCCCACTGCCGCCTTCCTGGAGCACAGGTTCAAACACCTCCTGCTTTCTATTCCGGGGGCTCTTCTCTATTCTTCCTCTTATCTTCCTCTATATCTCTTCCCTTACATTTTTGATGTTGCTTTTTTAAATTGTCAAATTTTCCTTTTCCTTTTTATTTGCTTAAAGAGCAGTTAGAACCTCTTCAAGAGAAAGGCAGAAGCACCTTGTCCCAGCAAACATGCAGCCCTAGCTGTGTGTGTTCCATTGAGAGAGAGGGGGGAGGAGTCAAAGGTGCCTTCTCCCTGGGCCCCCTGGGAGTATCCAAGTTTGATTTAAACATTTTTTTCTTGTGTTTTGTTTCCAGTGTTGTGTCCCATGTATTTCCCAAATAAGCTTAGAATACTCTTTTGTTATTGTTATACTGTCTTATAGCTTTATAACATGGACTCTATGATTCCAACCTCTTTTATTTTAAAATTCCTAAGTTACTGATTTGAGTTATTAGTATATATAATGATAGTATGTTGAGGAGTGTGATCCCTGTCCTGAACCTTGATGGCCCATTGTTAAAAAGTTCTTTCAATCACTTTAAAACATCATTTTAATTACATATTTTAAATATAATTGAAAAGTTCTCTGGGATAGCAAAGAGTGTATGGGTGATGGACTACCAAGATTTAAGTTTGAGGCTGAAATAATAGAATGAGTATAATTAGAAAGTTTTTTTTTATTCTCTATAATTCACTTGTACAATGTTAACAAAAATTAATATCATGTTATAGGGTGGTTAAATTAATGTTAGGCATGTACTGGAAATATTTTTATTCATATGATTATTTTAATGTTTATCATAAAGTAAAAGAAATGAGTATATTGAAAGTTAACTTGACATATCCAGTATCAGTAAATGGTAAACTGACACTGTGGTGCACACCTATAATCCCAGTGACTCAGAAGGCTGAGGCAGGAGGATTACAAGTTCATGGCCTGCCTCAGCAGCTTAGTGAAAGCCTGATTCAAAATAAAAAAAATAAAGAGGGCTGAGGATATAGCTCAAAAGAGGAGTGCCCATCCCCCAGGTTCAATCCTCAGTATCACTGAGAAAGAGGAAAAAAAGGTGTGAATGGTTCTGTTCTATTATGTAATGTAAATGCATATATTGAATTTTACAAGAAGTAAAATTCTGCCAAAAGTATTAGGTAATTTTTTGCAGCTCAAGATAAGAGAGGTTAGCATTCTGAAACCTAAAGTTTTCTTGGTGTTACTGCACTTTTTCATTTTAACAAGCTGTTATCTTAACAATCACCTAGGTATAATGCATGACCATCCTGTGGCCTGACGTACCCATTTCATGACTGACATAGTAAACCAAAAAATAGAAAAAACAAAAGGAATCATTTACTCAGAAGATTTCTGTTCTGTTTTTTTTTTTTTTTGTCTGTGTGTGTGTGTGTGTGTGTGTGTGTGTGTGTGTGTTCCCACAGTGATGGCTGGGCTGATAGGTATGATGTGACAGATGGATATCAGCGAGAAGCTGTTGGTGGAATCACAATCAAGCTCCAATCTCCTGATGTCAAGTGGTTTGATGATTACTATCTGAAGCTCCGGCCAGAAACAAACCTCCGAAACCCTTGGTTTCAAGAATTTTGGCAGCATCGTTTTCAGTGCCGACTGGAAGGATTTGCACAGGAGAACAGCAAATACAACAAGACTTGCAATAGTAAGCAGATTTATTGTATCATTTAAAGTGGACAAGGCTAAGACTCCAATCTAAGTGAACTATGTCATGGGGATAGTGGCTGTAATTTGTTAGCAAGGAGGACTCTCAAATAGAGTAGGTATTACCACTTAATGGTGATAAACAGGTTTTATTCTCGCTAAGAAAAACATATCTCAGCAAGTGTTTTTACTCTGTTTAGATTTAAAATGATTAGATTATTTATATTTATATCATTCAAATAATTGGACATGTTTTTGTGAGACACAGTACTAAAAGATCATATGGGCTTTAGAATGCACCTATTCTTGACACCCTTGAAGGCAAGGACTACATTCTGCTCATTTCTATGATACTGAGCAGATGGAGGACCATTTTTATTATCTCAGTACAGTAGAAGCACATATTAAGGGTTTTATATAGATCTGAAGAGTTAATGAGTGAATATTGACAACACATCCAATTCCTACTTCCATTAATGAAACATAAAATAATCACTGAGATTTTACTATGTACAATTATGTTGTTTCAATAAACACTCTTAAGATATTCAAACATTTGGTAAATGCTTATAGAGATCCACAATATATCAAATATTGCCTTAATAGGGGTACTGTGGTAGGAGAAATTAGTTTCTTCCTTCAAAGGTTTAGTGTCTAGAAAGGGAGATATGTGTCCCCTCCCCCCAAAAAAAATTGCTGTTCTGTGTTGCAAGTATTGAAATGAGGGATAAACAAAGTATTTGGTTAGGATCATTTGTTGCACATCCTAAGTCTTGGCTCTAATCACCAGGTAGAGCCAATATTGGCATATATGGCAATTTCTGAAAAGGTTAAGGCTTGTTAAAATTGATAAGGGATTTGTTGAGACTGATTTATCCCATACTGTGTAATAAAAACCCCCATGCATTTTCCAAGGTGTGAAATATTCTAGTTGTTAGAATAATTGCTTGCACCCATGTTGATGGAACCCTAGAACAATTTGATGTAGAGGGTTTGTAATCCTATTTCTAGTACCAATTACATTCATGGAGAGTTTATTAATATTGGCATCAAAATAAGGAAAATCAGGAACTCTTAAAGCATTCTCTCTCTAAGCTCATGTCTGTTCTATGCATTGGTATCAATTCATTTTTTTATGAAATGATGGAGATTGTAAGTGGTGATTTGTGATTGTTTCTAAATGCCATTATTTGGTAAAACAAGAACTTGGCAAAACTGTGTCAGTTCCTGTTTAGGTAGTATAGAGAGGAGGAATGTTGGAAAGGAGGATGTTAGGAGATTTAGTTTCTTCCTTCAAACGTTTAGTGTCTAGAATGGGAGATATGTGCCTCCTCCCCCCGCCCCCCAAAAAATTGCCATACTGGTCAGTGAAATCCAGAAACCACAGAAGTATGGTATGAGTATGTCTGCCTTTCTTCTACTTGATTTCCTGCTAACTCCTTTCCAAATTTTCAAATACTTATTTGTTTCCTTTTTTATTTTCCTTTTAAAATGTGTGAGAATAAATAGCATTCTCACTTAAATTTCACAATTTCAATTTTGTAGTTGTCACATTTCTATCCAATTTTGGAAGAACACACTTATTTCCTCTTTTGAAATTTGGGGAGCATATACTTCTCTCATGTTCCTACTCTATGTTTCTGCACAGATTACTGTACATAGCTATTCTGGAGACATTATCAATAATAAGCAATAGCTCTGTTCTCATCTCCTGTTCTTCAGTACTCAGGAGTTGATGACAACTCCCCACCAGTGTGTTTAAGGGAATTGTTTCATTTGGTATGTACCTTCTTAATGTTCTTTTCAGACTCCTTTTTGTCTGAAATGCTACCTCTTACAAATAGTTACTTTTTCTCTCTTCCTTTGTTGGAGGCCATATTTAGATATATTCTTGAAAGAAGTTTGGTAAAATCTTCCCTTTGGCACTGAGCCTTTGGGCACAGTGAGATGTGATCTTACTGCTCAGAATCTGCTCCTCACTGTCCTAATGAAAGGTACTCTCCTAGGCCCACATTGGATTTTTTAAAAATTTTTTAATTCTATTTTTTTTTTTTTTTTTTTTTTTTTTTTTTTTTTTTGCAAATGCTGAGGTTCAAACCCAGGGCCTTGTGCATACAAGGCAAGCACTCTACCAACTGAGCTATATTCCCAGCCCCACCATTGGAATCTTAATTGACAACCAATGTTTGGTGCATAAACTTGGACATTCAATAAGTAATACCTCTGTTTTTCTTCTCATCCTGGGAAGATTATTGTCTTCATTTTAATGATCAAAAGTAAACATGATTTAGGGAGACAAAAGTACTTCCTCAAAGTCATATGTCCATTAAGTGCTGGAACTTAGAATTAAACTCAGATTTGTCTAGAGTTTAACTAGTGAAATTTACTATAGAAACAGAATAGAATAGATTAAAAATCATAATCATCAAATTTGCATTAAGCCATGCCTGTAATCCCAGCAGTCTGAAGGCTCAGGCAGGAGGATCCAGAGTTCAAAGCCATTCTTAGCAAAAGCAAGGCACTAAGCAACTCAGTGAGACCCTGTATCTAAATAAAATACAGAATAGGGCTGGGATATGGCTTAGTGGCTAAGTGCCCCTGAGTTCATTCCTGGTTGCCCCTCCACCCATTGCATTATATGATAATCAATATGTATCAAAAAAATACAAGGGAAATAATTCTTGAACCAGAAGCAGTAGCACATATCTGTAGTTCCTGCTGCTAGAAGGCTAAGCAGTAGGATCACTTGATCCAAGTATAGGTCCAACCTGGGCAACACTGTGAAAACTTGCCTCAAAATAAAAAATGGGAGTTCATAACCCACTTGAATCAATCTGTGAAATATGGTATGTTAAGAACTATGTAATGTTATGAACAACCAACAATAAAATAATTTAAAAAATATATATATTTTTTTTAAATGATTTATGTATAGCTATAGAAGGTAATTATACAAAGCCAAGCATTCATTACCGCCTAGTTTTGACTCTAGTTCCTTATCTACTCAAATGTCATTTTGGCATCTCATCTTTATCACCTAAGGGAATTTAAGTTGTTCTATCCTCCTGTTGAACCTGATTTTATTTCTTGAATTTGAGATATTCTCTGAGTGTGTGGTTCTATCATTCTGGGGCATTTGGCAGTTCTATGATGTATTATACTATTAAGCATTCCATATGCTTATTTACCAAACTTCTCTTTTGTAAAGTATTCTTTCAAACATGATTTTGAGTTTATTATCTTTTTAATATTTCTTTTAAAAATCCCTCATATACTACGGATCTGAGTCCTTTGTCAGATAAATGTACTGTTGAATTGTTTAATCAGAGGCTTATTTTTTTAATCTTCTATTTCTCTCATTAATCATTTGTTTTCTATTTGGCCAATTCATTTTTTAAAAATATTTTTTGGTTGTAGATGAATACAATATCTGTATTTTATTTATTTATTTTTATGTGATGCTGAGGATTGAACCCAGTGCTTCACACATGTGAGGCAAGTGCTCTACCACTGAGCTACAGCCCCAGCCCGGCCAATTCACTTTTTAATTCTTAATCTCCTATTCTTTCCTGCCTTCTTTTATATCAATCAATAATTTTAATTAATCTATTATCTTACTTCTCTTAAGACATTTGTCTCATTTGTTAGAATAAGTCCTTTAGAGTTTTCAGATAGAAGTTACCAAATGACTCCTCAATTTAATATACACTATTTTAAAGTTGGTTCTTATTTCCATTTAAAAATCTTGTAAATTTTTAACTCTACACCCAGCACTTTGTTTTGTTATTAACACATATTTTACTTTTATATAAATATATACTCTAGGGCTTCAATATGATGTTTTCCCTAAACAGTATTGACCAACTTGATGGTTTTAGTAAGTTTTATTTAAATTGCACCATTATGGAAAATTTAAATTGTAAAGTAAATTAATGATGACAGTAAATTTAACATATCAATAATATAATTTCTCTTCTCTTATTGTGTATTTAACCTAGTAGCAAAGTTTAGAGAATTAAACCAAGACTGTTTTCTAATAAGCATATCCCATTTCAGCTGGTTCAAGGACCATTACCTTTATATTCATTCTCTGTCACCTGCTGACATTCATTGCCATCTCCTATCTATGATTTCACCCCATTGCCTCCAATAGTTTCCAGAAGTGTCACTTATGACATTAATATTTTCACCTAGATATTTTCACCTAGATGTCCTAAGGGCTGCTCAAACTTATATATCTAAAATTAACCTCATTATAACTTCCATATTAACCACTCCAAACTTTCAGTTTCTCCTTTTTGTTTTCACAGCTGAAGTCAATGACATACTCATCCCCTTCCCTGTCTCCCAAGACCCATGAGTGAGTAATACTCACCTACTCTACCCTTGGAGCTGAGTGGTGACCTAATAATGTGAATCCCACCATGGCCTAAATATCCATCATTGTATGACTGTGTTAATTTTTCATTCTCCCTCACTTCAAATATTAGAATCTCCCTACCTAACCATATCCATACCAGCTTCTTTTTCCTGTGCTAATGCTGAAAATTAGTCCCAAGGATGTTCATGGAAGGAAAAAATATCTCATCATGACCCTCCCATTCTATAAGATCTTGGTTATCTGATGTCTACAAAAATATCCCAGAACTCTTTTGCTCTAGTCAAAACATTTCCAAATAGTTAATTATGTTTTTCAGGTCTCTCTCTCTCTCTCTCTCTCTCTCTCTCTCTCTCTCTCTATATATATATATATATATATATATATATATATATATATATATATATATATAGTTGTAGATGGATACCATACCTTTATTTTATTTATATGTGGAGCTGAGGCTTGAACCCAGTACCTCACACATTTTAGACAAGCGGTCTACTGCTGAGCCACAAACCCAGCCTTCAAGTCTCATCTTGTATTCCCTAAATCCATGGAGCCTGTGCTCCAGCCACTTCACAGATTGTGACCTCCCATGTAAAGTGGCATGCCTATTTAAGTGCCTGTGCTTTTTCATGTTACTGAGTTTTACTTCAGGAAAAACCCACCTCAGGATATTTTCATTCCAGAGAGCTTATGTTCTCATGTTTTTTTTTAACTTTAATTTTTATTTTTTTTAGTCATACATGACAGCAGAATGTATTTTGACATATAATACATACATGGAATGTACATATCTTTCCTGTTGTCACTGAAACTCTACTTCCTTCCTTCCTTTATTCTTTGTCTTCTTTTTATTATATACCAATCCAGAAGTTGAACACAGATTTGCCCCCCTTTTTGTAATGCTTAATGTAATTACTGATACATGCATTTGTAGGTGTTCCAAACTATTCTCAATAAAACAAGCATGAAATAATAGAACAACAAAATAGTACTTTAACCAGGAGAACTTTTATGGGGATTTTATAATATTATGGGTTTTTTTTGATCCAGTGGTGGTTTGAGAAAAAAAAAAAATCACCTACAGGTCTGATTTTTTAACTTCTCTATGTTGACATTTTACTTTAGTAAGAACTTACCAAAATAACCATGTCCTTTGTGTCCTTTGGCCATGATATGCAAAAACAGTCTCTCCTGCTCTAACATTTCTCTATAGTACTCTGCCCCACATACTCCCACTCACAGCTTCTTGACACCGTGTTGTTTTTATTTCTCCCCCTTTTCTTCTTTTTAACATTTACTTCTTCTCTTCTCAGAATTTCGTGCACCTACTAAAATAAATAACTCTTTATTTCATTTGCAGAGCTTTTTAACTATTTTGTTTTCTCTATTCTTAAGACGGAGCATTCGTCCTTTGAACCTAAAGCTGCTAATATAGTTACTTTGCTGCACACAAAGTAATTTATTCTTTTTTTTTCAAGAGAGAGAATGAATCTTTTTTGTAGATGGACACAACACAATGTCTTTATTTATTTTTTAAAGAGAAAGAGAGAGAGAATTTTTTAATATTTATTTTTTAGTTTTCGGTGGACACAACATCTTTATTTTATTTTTATGTGGTGCTGAGGATCGAACCCGGGTCCCGCCCGTGCTAGGTGAGTGCTCTACCACTGAGCCAACAACAAAACAAAACAAAAAAACAATGACCCTGTCCCTTCAGAATCTGAAGCATCCAGAGTTAATACAATTTTTTCCCACAGTATTGCAACAACATAGAAATAGGACTTTTCATATCATTACACCAGTATAAAAACATTTTATAGTTCTCTTTCTTCATTAAATTATATATTTTGTCATAAGAGGACCAGCCTTACTTATCTCTGTTTTCCAATTTTCTACTATAATGCTTTCAATCTGTAGAATCTGTAGTAAACATTTGATAAATGTTATTAGTTAAATATACCTTTATTTCTCAGACCCAGGTGGTGTTACAATGGTTAGAGAACTGAGGACAATTCCCAATCTGAGGGCTGTAGTGACCCACTGGGTCACTGTTGATTTCCAGCCTGGGTCTATAATCCTTATGGAATTATTGGTTGACTGAACTATGCCTTGTATATTCTGGTGAATATGCATAAGCTGTGTGGTTAATGTGAAGTTCTAATGTGAAGAACTGGAATCACAGTAGTTTAATGTTGTTCTGTGTTTTCTAAGTCAAAAGCACTTAAAGTACAAATAGTAATTGTGCAGCATATGAAGACTTCTTGACATTTAAATAACTTCCTGTATTCCAAAAATTGAATCTGCTAGCTTGGAAGTGTTTCCCTTTCTGTTATAGTAAGTTTCCATCTAGAGTTGTTCACATTTTCTCTGGTGAACATGTCTCAGTAGGATTTGAGCTGGGTTAGTTAGAGGATATTCCGCTATTTGTCCATCAGAAATTTATGTTCTGTCACCATTTTTTGCCCTTTAAAATGTGCATTAGATGCTTAGCCATTGTTCAGAAAATATGAGCAGCTCTCAAACTGAAAATGTAAGTGGAAAAATCAAAAACAAATCACTGAGAGAAAATACCGGCTTAGGTGAGAGTTGCTGTGATATAGGAATGGTATTGTAAGGACCAAATTAAAAAAGTCAAACGCCACAGATAATTCCAGGTGAGAGCTTCCTCATCCTTGCATTACATAAACATTTCCAAGATTGCATATAGAAAGAATATTAATCAGTATGAAAAGGATTCTGTAGTTAAATTTGTTGGGGATTATTCCTTAACCATGTTTTAGAAACTTGATGTAGTTCATCGTGTTGGAAAATAACAAATTCCACTGTGAAGAAATATAAATAACTTTCTTTAAACCAGCATCACCTTTTTCTGTTTTACCCTGAATTCATCTTCTTATACAACATTGATTAGAGCCATAATGTAGGAAAGTCTGTGCTAGAACACCACCAGTAACACATATTGAAGAAGAAATCTGATCACATTGTCTTAGTGCATGTGGTAAAGTCTCTGGAGCAAAAGTCTACGTCAATGAAAGGATTAAGATAAGCAGAATTTTATGTGATAGCATTAGGTTACTTATATCTTGATACTTCTCATTGCCAGAAAAAAATATATGATTCTCCATCTTGGAATCTGTTTTAAGAAAATGGAATATAGAGCAGATAAATGTCCTAGATAAAAAGTTCAAAAAAAATCAGATGCATTTCTCATTTGAATTCCAGAGTCTAAGAAAAGGGGGAGATTATCCATCCATCCTAGAGGTTGATACGTGGAATTTTCTATGGTGACTATCCATCATCAAAAATTCTCAAAGAAATCCCAGAAGAAAGGCATTGGTTTAGAATTAGTGTTTTCCCCCAAATACCTAAGGACTGGAAGTTAAACCTAAGATGTATTAAATATATTTAAAGTCAACTAAAGAGATAGCTGCGAAGCTGGTTGAACCCATTGCCTGAGGGAAGTTGGCACATTGTTAAAAGGATTGGACTTAGATCCAGGAAACTTACAAAAAATAAAAATAAAAAATCTGTAATCATTTAGAGGCCTTTCTACGTTTCCTTTTCTACATGTTTAAGACAAGAATGATTATTGGAAATAATACCTAACTCACCAGAACTGTAGTGAAGTTTAAATACAAGGATAAATGGGAAAATGTTTGCTTCAAATAAAGTAATATAAGCTAAATTTACTTTCTTGCTTGAAATAACTACAACAAAACCAGTCAAGATATAGAGAAAAATAGTTCTTGAGGCACTGGACATTAAGCAATGAAAGATAGTTATTTTCAAGAGATAGAAATAAATGAGGGAAGCTTGCTGAGTGGAGGAAATGGAAAGGAGTTCAGAAAAAGCAGGGAAGCCAGAGTTTACACAGCACAGGAACAGAGGAAGAACTCAGAACTCCTTTTAAGAGAAAAAAACTCCTTTCTCCAGGGAGAGAACCCTGGAAACATGAAGTGAATATTGATTACACATGCAAGTGAGGATAACATTTGAGAGTAAGGGAATAAATCACCCCAAAGAAGTAGAGAAAACAGGGTTCATAGGACTCATGCAAGACAGGGGAGTATCTATCCACAGAAGTCAAACTGGAAAAAAAAAAAAAAACTCTACAGCTAAAGGTCCTAAAACAGTACTGTGGAAAAGTTTTATAGGAAAATATTTTCAAACCAATAACTACAGATTCCTCCTTAAGAAATTTGGGAAAAGAGAGCAAAGTAAATGAAAGTAAGTTGAAGATCAAAGTGAAACTCATTGTAATTGAAAACAGATATACAGTAGAAAAAATAAATAAAACTAAAGCCTGTTTCCTTTAAGGAATCAGTAAAATTAAAATACAATTGATAATGAAAAAGAAGAGAAAATAAGGATTATCAATATGAAGAATGAGAGAAGCAAAATCACTACAGACTCTATGGATATTTAAAAAATTAAAAGAATGTTATGAGTATAAATTTAGTTACAGGGGCTGGGGATGTGGCTCAAACAGTAGTGCGCTTGCCTGGCATGCGCAGGGCGTTGGGTTCGATCCTCAGCACCACATAAAAATAAAATAAAGATGTTGTGTCCACTGAAAACTAAAAAATAAATATTAAAAAATTCTCTCTCTCTCTCTTAAAAAAAATTTAGTTACAAATAAATTAGCCAACTTAGCTAAAATAGAAAAATGTCCTGAAACTATAGATAGATAGTCCTGATCTATAGATAGATCTCTCTATATACATATATGTTTGCATATATATGTTTATTTTGCTTTCCATTTTTGTTCTTTGTTGTTGGGGTTTTGTTTTTTGATTCCTTTGTTTGTTTATCTTTCCAGTGCTGTGTATCAAATCCATTGCCTTGCACATGGTAGGCGATATAAAAATTTTTAATGATAAAATCTAGTCATTTACTGTGATAAAATTTACAATAAATTTGGAGAAGGCAGAAACTTTTTCAACATATTAAACATCTTTTTCCCTATTATCAGGCAATAAAGTTGTTTCTCACCACTGAAGATTCCAGATTGTTAATTTAAAAGGATGAAGTAGAACTGTCTTTACTAATATACAGCATGATTACTGAGCTAGAAAATTCAATGAAACCTCAAAAAATTTTTCTAGTGTGTTCAGCACATTTAAAAAATCATTTGTATTTCTATATAATAGACATATAGAAGAAATTAGTACCATTCACTGGTACTCATATGCAGAAGAGTGAAATTGGACTCACATTACATATGAGAAACAACTCAAAATAAGTCAAAAGACCTTCATGAAAGACCTAAAAACACAAAAATATCAGAAAAGAATATAAAGAAAAAGTTTCTGGACATTGTTCTAGGCAATGATTTTTTTATATGACACCAAAATCACAGGCTATCAAGCAAAAACAAATGGAATTGCATCACTAAAAGTTTCTGCACAGCAAATAATTAGTAGAATAAAAAGGCAATTCATAGAACGGAAGAAGATATTTGCAACCATATATTTATATTTGGACATAGAGTCAATTTCTAAAATATATAAGATTCTTGAACATAGCAAAATAAGTAAATAACCTGATTAAAAATCATCTAAAGACCAGAATAGATGTTTCTCAAGAGAAGAAGAGAAAGTGTCCAACGGGTATACAAAATACCACTTATTACCACTAATCATCAAGAAAATGTAAATCAAAAACAAAATGTCACCTCATACCTGTTAGAATGGTACTATGAAAAAGACAAAAGGTGATTATTGGCAAGGATGCACAGAAAATGGAACTCTGTATACTGTTGGAGGAAATGTAAATTAGTATAGGCATTACATAAAATAGTTATGGACATTTCTTTAAAAATTAAAAATAGAACTATTTTATGATACAGCAAATCTAGTTCTGGGTATATATGTGAAGAAAATGAAATCAGTATCTGAATGATATCTGCATCCCAATGTTCATTTGCTGATTTCATACTAGCCAAGATATGGAAACAAATTAAGTGTCTGGTGAACAGATAAATGGAAAAAGACAACATGATACATGTGTATCATACATATGGATATACGGATATATGCATAAAGCAATATTAGCATTTAAAATGAAAGTAAATGCTGCCAGTGTGGATAAACCTGGAATCCATTATGTTAAGCAAAGTAAACATGTCTAGGAAGACAAATACTACCTGCTCTCCCTTATAGGTAGACTCTTAAAATCTTGACTTCATAAAAGCAGAGGATGGATGGGTGATTGCAAGGGCTGGGCAATGGGATAAATGGAGAGATATTGGTCAAAGGGTACAACTGATCAATTTTGAGGAACGAATAAATTCCAAAGACTAAGTGGTTACTATAATTTAAAATAATATTATATACTTGAAATTTGCTGAGAGAATTACTCTAAATTGTTCTTGCTACACTGTGTAAGGTAATAGGTAGATTAAACTGGCTTCATTGTGGTAATCATGAAACATTGTATATTATATCAAAACATCATTTTGCCTACTTTAAACAATTTTTATTTGTCAAGTACAAGGAAGTCTAGAGAAAATTAATTCCATTATAATACTTAAAATATTAAATACTGAGAGTAAATCTGACAAGATTTGTGGACTTGTGCCTTAAAAACTACTTTGTTCAGAAAATTAAAGATTTAAGTTAAGTGGAGAGATAAACTGTATATATAATTAGGAAGACTCAATCTTGAGAGCAATTTGGCCAGAATTGATCTATAAATGCAAAGAATATCAATTAAAATCTTAGGAGTCTTCTTTTTCTTACCATATGTGAACTAGTAATGTAAATACGGTGGTCTCAGTTTTTTAATAGAATTAACAAGATGATTAAAAATTTGTCTGGAAATGCAAAGGAGCTAGAAAACTCAAAACTACTTTGAGCCTGGCATGGTGGCTCACTCCTGTAATCCCAACAGCTTGAGAGGCTGAGACAGGAGGATGATGAGTTCAAAACCAGCCTCAGCAAAAGCAACTCAGTGAGACCCTGTCTCTAAATAAAATACAAAATAGGGGTGGGGATATGGCTCAGTGGTTGAGTGCCCCTGAGTTCAATCCACAGTACAAAAAAAAAAAACTTTGAAAAAAATAATAAAGTTAAAGGATTAAAATTACCCAATGTCTAGATTCAGTTTAAGGTGCAGAAATCAAAACAATATAATATCAACATAAAGATAAACAGATCAATAGACCAGAGTAGTTAACTCTGAAACAAACCAACATTTGCTTGAAATGCTGGATTTGATTTAAAAAAAGGCACAATTGATTCAATGGAGAAATGAGTTTTTTAACAAATGGTACAGGAAGATTTCTATATTCATAAGAACCTACTCTCTAAAAAATCTCAATCTATACCATACAGCACACATAAAAATTAACTTGAAATCAATTTTAGCTCTAAATGTAAACTTTAGCCCTATAAAACATCTATAAGCCTGTATGAAAAATCTTTTGGAATCTTATGTTAGGAAAGATTTCTTAGATGTGATACCAAAAACACAATCAACAGAAAATAAAAGGCTCAGGACTTAATCAAAATTAAAAAAAAACATGCTGCTGTTTTATTCAACTTTTTTATTGATGTGACCAAAAAGCCTGACTAGAACAATTAGAGGAGGAAAGTTTATTTGGGTCTCGTGGTTTCAGAGGTCTCAGTCCATAAGTGGCTGGCTCCATTCCTCAGGGCTCAAGATGAGGCAGAATCTCATAGGGGAAGTTCTTCTTGCATTGTCTCACACATGAGCTTTTGGGGGATACCTCATACCTAAGCCATAACAATTAACTTTTCAGAGGACTCCACAAAGAGAATAAAAATAAAACACACACACTTGGAGACCTGTTTTTAGAACATATATTTTTTTATATAGTTCAAAGAAATGAACATGATATTTAAAGAGTCATTTTATCAATGAAGATTCAAGGATGGAAGATATGAGAAGATGTCAACATCATTATTCATAACAGAAATGAAGATTTGTGTGACTGAAAGATGCTACCATATACTTATTAGAATGACTAAATTATAAAGCCCAGCCATAACAAGTGTTGGCTAGAATGTGAAAGAACAAGTATTCTCATACACTGCTGCTGGAAATGTGAAATAATCCAACCATTTGGGAAGGCAGTTTAGTTGTTTCTTAAAAAAAAATTAAACATATTCCTACCCTGTGGTACATCCGTTGCACTGCGAAGTATTGGGTCAAGAATGGTCATAGTGATGTCACTCAAAATAGCCTGGTATTAAAAACAATCTAAATATCCACCAACTGGGGAAAGAGCATGCAGACTATGAAAGGTTATTGAAGAAGAAGGATTAAAATTAATATACCTAACAACATGGCAAAAGTCAAAATAATTATGCAATGTCAAGTAATCAAGGAAAGAAGGCATACATATTGTGTGATTTGATTTCTATGAAACTTTAGAAAATGTAAAATAATCTATGGTGACAGAAGTCAGATCAGTAGTTTCCCAGGAATGGGAACAGGGGAGTAAAGGATCCAATGTGTAGCAGGAAACATTTAGAGGTAATGAATATGTTATTTTGATTGCTATTGTTATTTTGATTGTTGTGATTATTCCATAGGAACATACATATGTAAAAGCAATTTGTGCAGTTTATTGTATGTCAGTTATAATTTTTACTTTAAAAA
This sequence comes from Spermophilus citellus, assembly GCF_964194105.1. Classification (NCBI taxonomy): domain Eukaryota; kingdom Metazoa; phylum Chordata; class Mammalia; order Rodentia; family Sciuridae; genus Spermophilus; species Spermophilus citellus. The sequence continues at coordinate 179,990,643 of NC_138183.1, forward strand.
ACCTGTGTGTGTGTGTATGTGTATATATATATTTGTATTATATATATATTATATATATATATTCTTCCTTAAACATAAAAAGCTATATGTATATAAAATATATGTATATACTTCTTCCTTAAACATTTCTGAACAGCTTTTTTAAAGTAAAAAGAACATATATAAATATATATTTATATATATTTTAATTAAAATTATATATATAATACATATATATAATATACATACACACACAATGACCTTAAAATATAAGTATTGCCCCAACTGTATAAACAAAAAAGATAAGACTAAATAACTAGGCCAAGGCTGCAAAAGGGTGAGTGGTGGGGAGATACACACACACACACACACACACACACATACACACACAATATGCTCTTACACACACATATGTGATATGTACACATATTTAGACATACATAATATATATATATACATACACATACACTTACACACATACACAAACATCTAAAACAATACTCTAATTGCAGACTTTTTCTTATGCTTCAAAGAACTCATACACATAACCAAATCCCTGATCTCTTATATCTCTTGTGTTTTAACCAAATAGAAATATATTTTATGGAAGGATTTTTCCCTCATGCTTTAATTTAATCCCTGTGCTCATCCTTTTGAGCTGTCCCAGGCAGCCTCCTCTGCTGGTCTCTCACATGGCTTAGCTAAGCTCTACCATGTAGTGAGCAGTAGGAAGGGCTTTACTGTAACAGCCTGTGTTAAATACAGCCCCACCACTCACCTCTCTGCAGCCTTGGCCTAGTTACTTAGTCTTGTCTTCTTCATTTATACAATTGGGGCGATACTTACATTATGAGGATAAACTAGCATGATATATGTAAAACTCTTATCAAAGGATCTCTAGAAATATTATATTAAAACATCACACTTACAAAGTTACCACAAGAAATTGTGCTCTAGAAGATATTTTTATTTACATTATCATGAAAAAGAAAAGCAAAAGACATAGATAAATCGATATGCTTACCCATGATTTGAACATTATGCAATAGACATATGCATTATGCAATGGATACATTATGCAATGGATACAAAACAATATGATATCTCATAAATATGTATGATTCATAAATATGATTTATATATTCATTATACTAAATAAATAGAAAAAATGCAAATGTGATATTAGTGAATATATTTCCCAATAATCACCAGGCTAGAAATGATTGTTAAATAGCATAAGATTAGAATATGACAGTAGAAAAACTAAAAAAAAAAAGTTTTCGTGTGCCCCTTGCTTTAGTCTTCATATTAGTGTTTTGGTACAATATACCTGTTTCATAACAGGTGCCATTCCCCAAGCCAATATAGAGAGCTACTTTTAATTTCAATTTCTGGTTGGTACCAGATGCTATATATGAGTTTACCCACATTTCCATGGCAACACTGTGGGATGGTTGTTGCCACAGCCCTCATGGTTGGCCTAGTGTTTTGACATTTCCATAATTACCAGTGTCACAACCTTTAAAAAATGGTAGAGAAATAACATCCAGGCCAGATGGCTACTAAATAAAGACGCTGTTGCCCCCCACAGCTGTGATGTGACACTGAAGTAACAAGACAGGCTTCTACCAAAGATAGGGTCACTGAGAAAAGATTGTGAAGGAACTTGATTATTAAAAGATTATTTGTAATAATAAATTGTTACTAATCCATTGCAATATTAGTTCAATGCAGAGGTGGGATACAGGGGAAATTATGATCTGATACCTGACTTCAGGGTTCTACATTCTGCACAAGAGCAAAATATATGCTATTAAAGCTGAAATAAAAAAGATTTATCCCTTCAGCAAACATGAATTGAATATCGGATATCTAATGCTTACTGCTATTTTTTTCAAGATGCTGGAGCTGTAGCAATAAACAAAATAAACCTTTGCAGAACATACACTATTGTTAGGAGGAGATGGATCAAAACAAAATAAAAATAAAAAATTTATATATTAGATAATCATAATTACTATGAGAAAAATAAAGAAGGCTGCACTTCATGTCTTCAGGTTTGTTACTTCCCAGTGCCTTTCCTCCTTATTTTATTCAGTCCCATCCATTCAGGTCTATGAACATGCCAGACAGGTTTCAAGCTCCATCAGAGTTTGGGTGGCTTTCAACTTAAAAGGCCATCGTTACTGACCATGGACAAATAGAAGACCTATTCATAATGGACTCTTCAATTTCAACTCTACTTTCCTGTTCACTCAATCTATGTTCTTTTCTTAGCCTCTCCTTCCCATTTTCCCACATCACATCCACACCCTGTCTTACAATTGTCCTTGGATACTCTGACATGCACTGATTTTTCTTGTTCATAGACTTCTGTGACTCTCACTCCTAGATTAGTTTGATAAACAGATGAAATAGTTGAGTTTGAGAATGAATAGCAGTATGAAGTTGGTGGGTGTCATTAATCAGGAACCTGCTATGGAATACTACTAAAGAAGGTCTGATCATCATTGGGAGAAATCTCATAGCAATTTTACCACTACCAATAGCTACAGTACAAATACCTTTTCAGAGTTATTCCTTCCAGAAGAACAGCCCTGAGATCCAAATTTCTTTAAATGCTTGAGTTTGTTGTGGCCAAGATATGTTATATGCTCAGCAAATTCACACACTTTTCCTGAGCATGGGAAACCATCATTTACAAACTACCTTACAGTATCGGACTAATACTGGCCAGCAGAACATGAAGTAAAATACCGTGTGCCACAAATAGGCCTGCTGTGTAACAATCATAGAAGATTCTAGGCTCACTCTCCTTCCTACATCCATGCAACCAGAAACAAGTATTCAGGGATGGAAAAGTAATGTGATAGAAAGAGCTGGGTTCCCTGAATCACTTAGAAGACTCAGGAGAGCTTCACCATCTACCTCAGACTTTATGTGAGTAAGAAATTAACCTCTATTATGTTAAACTACTGGATATTTGAGGGTTGTCATAACAGCTACTGTTAATTACCCTGATTTGCAATATCTTCCTACTGTTCCTGCTGGACAGCAATTCTCAGACTTTTGTCATGATGTGTAAATGCCAGTCTACACCAAAGTGACTGCAATTGCAGGATCTATCTGTTACCATGGTGATTCCCACTGACCCTCTTCTATTTCTTTCGGAATGTATCTAGGATATTTGAGCTGTTTCTTTCAAAATATTTTACTGATTTAGCTTGAGGATTCATGATTATCAGAGAAGATACTAAATAAATAGTATGTGATATTGTTTCAAAAAGTGATGTATCGATACAAACTTAGGACATTTATTAAATTTCTATTATATCTTCTTTATCAAATTATCACCCTTTAAAACATCATTAAGCAAAATTTTGAGCTGTGTTTGAGGAACATAAAACAAGATGCAAAGATTACTTAGTAGTTAATCTCTGCCTTCAGGTATTTTATCATTTATCCTGGAACATCTTTTAATACAAGGTTATACCTGATAAGCAGAAGGAGATTGAAATGTGACCTAGAGGCTCTAAGCATTAGGGAAGATAGAAAATTCTGTTGATGGGAAGATCAGGACTTAAAGATTTAGTTAGCATTTAAGCTGAGTGCTTATTTTGGTTAGACAGTTAGAGGAAGAGCTGGTGGCAGAGTATTCTAAGCTTAAAAGACCAGGCACACTGAAGAATGACACTGAGAAAACACAAGGTCTGGTCAGATGATGGGGGTAAATAAGCCCAACCAGTGTAAAAGTGTACATGTAATAACAGAAATGACTGAGAATAAAGGTTGAGAAAGGCTTTTTAAAGATTATCATATTAGACTGTGATTTGGTAAATTTTCTTCTGTAAAACAAGTAATTGTTGAATATTTTTGAGAAAGAAAATGATACAATGAAAAAACACATTTTAAGAATTTCACTTGACAATATTACAGTTTATTGCGTGAGTGAGAAATTAGCACTGGATAGGAGAAAGAAATAACCTTATGTTGTGTAAGCTTCTAGGAGTTTGAGAGTGTCACTGAAGCTTCTGTTGTAAGACTGAAGAGTAGTGTAAAGTTAGAGATCCTCTGCAGGGTTGAAGGAAAGGGAGAAGGCAAGAGTAACTTCAATGTTTCTTCTTCAGGTGATTGAAAAAAAGATATGTTAATAGAGAAAGACTGAAAGTAAAGAAATGAGCTAATTAGGATAATTATTCATAGGGAAGATAAATTCTACTTAATAGAATAGACAATTAGGAAAAGTGTGACAGGCATCTTATGACATGCAATGGTGAGATAGAGTCCCTGGTGCAAAATTACTCCCAGGAAGTAGACTAGAAGCCTGGATGGAAGCATGAAGAGCTCAAAGCTAGAAGTTAATGAAAACTGTCCCTACTGTGCATCTTTTGAAAGTCCATGAGACCTAAAACAAAAGTTTCTCAAATAAATATAAGGTAAACTCATATTAATTAATGTGACCAATGTAATTAAACTGATTCGTGAGTTTGTAGAAATGAAAAGTTAAGATACATTGAAGGCCACATACTGAACGGTTTTGGATAGGCTTTGGCATTTGACAGGCTAGATTTATTTCCTAGCTGTGCAACTTAATAGCTCTGTGACAAGGGACAAATTGCTTAAACTCTCTTTCTTCTTCATTCAGCAGTAAATTCAGGATTATATGAAATATATGCCTGATAAAGATCTTATGAGATCATGGAATAATATTTTTGAAGTTCTTAACATTGCTTCAGTCAGCTCAAGCTGCAAAGTACCATAAACTATGGAGCTTAAACAACAGAAATTTATTACAATTCTCAAGTTCTGGAGGGTGGAAGTTCAAGATCACTGTACCAGCTTGATTAGTTTCTGGCAAGGGCTCTTTTCCATTTTCTGGTTTGTAGAATACAGAGACTGGTGTCTCTTCTTATATGAGTGTTAATCCTGTCCTGAGGACCTGCTCTCATGATCTTATTCAAACCTAACCATCTTCTGAAAGCTTCATCTCCAAATCCGATCAAATTTAGATTGGGGCTTCACTATATGAATTTGCAGGGGGAACACAATTCAGTACATACCACATTATTTCTAACATTTAGTAAAATTCAAAAAATCATGTCATTGTTAGAAATATTTGCTAACATAATATTTTCTCTACCAATTTTACTGAGCTCCCACAACTTCAGAATAAAAAATGTAATTCTAAAAAATAATTTGATTAAAAATTACATTTTATGAAGAAATGAAACTTATACCCAGATCTCTATTAGTCATGGTAAAAAGAGATACAATAATTTTGGGGGTAAGTAGACTATTTCCAAACTCTTAATCACCACAAAGTCTTCAGGTTAGAATGTCTTGCAAATACTACTTTAATCGGCATATGTTGCATCTGAGAAATATCAGCAAAATATAAAAACATTCAAGATTGTCACGTAATCTAGAAAAACTTATCTATGCTGAGTAGCCTGTGACATAGTAAAAGCTTTGTTCACAGCATTGCTTCTTGTAATTTTCTTTCTCTTTAATCTTGGGAACATCAGTGAGTATCTCTACATCTAGTTCAACCTATAAAAACTGCATTCGGGACACAGAATTGTTAGAAGTATCAGCCAAGAAATTGAAAAGGAGCAGCTACTTAACACGGCTCTGTTTTTGTGACCTGTCTTGGTTCTCTAACTGCTTCCTGTTGCCTGGCACTTCTGTATTTTGGCACTTCTGTATTTTGCCTAGACTGTGGCACTGGAGTAGTAATTACAGCTTTCTTTGTTCTGAGTTAAAAATTATCTCTTCTTTTCTGGAATTTTTTTTCTTTGCTCATTTGATGTTTTTAATAACACCAACTCAACATTCCCTCCAGATTTTAGCACCGCAGGAGTTAAGAGCATAGCCAGTTTATGCCCACAATTCTATAGCTTAATGTTAGCACATTGCTAGTGCTTAGTAATTTTAACCATTAATATCAAAGTATGGCCCCCAGAGACAGGTATACACCCCATAACTCATTTTCTAAGGAAAAAGATAATAATGGGGCTAGTTTCCAGGATAATGACTGTGCCACTTTGGATAGAATACAGAGTCACTGTGGATTAAAGCATCAGGGACACAGGTACAGCCTTTTCTTTTTTCCCCCTTGCATTCTTCCTATAAAAGTAAGCTAAAGTGGGGCACATTCTCATCTGAGAGCAGGTCTGACCATTTCATTGCTTTTATTTAAGTGAATTCAGAATAATAAACCAAATGGCCTGCATATTAAAAAGCCTGGCTCTCTGGATGGAAACCTTTAATCTGTCCCTGGTAGAGATGTTAAGTCTTACTGATATAGGAAGGAATCTAGGTTGGGGAAATCAGTCCCTTTGGTTGAATTTAAGTTTGCCTTATGCCCAAATCATTGGAATGATTTGAATAAGTTTGATAATTTTTACAAGACTGTGACTTATTGGTGAACCTCATGCAGAGGAGTGGCTCCAGATTTCTAGGATTCTATATTCTTAGATCCTCTAGCAATAATACCACTTGCTTATCACAAAACTTCACCTCTGTCTCTAAAGGGAAATGGAAAAGGGGGACATTTTAAAATCCTAGGAAACTAGCAATTATTAGACATCATGTGGAAAGAAAACAAAACTGGTAATTTAATTAATGATTTCAGGTGCATGCAGCAAGTTTTCTGCAGTAAGGGCTCCCTTGATGCCTAAAATTTTCAGTGTCTTATTGTGGTTACCCTGTTGCCATTCTTCCTTCCTCCTGTGTTTCTCAGTCCCCTCGAAGGAGGTATAAAAGCAGACCTGGACTAGGGCTTCCTATTTTGCTCCCAGGCAATATTTAATTAAGTTCATTCAGCAGACAAGAGAGAAAAGGATATTCATCTGGAGGTTCTTTCTCTCAACTGAATTACCAAATTCAAATAGTCACAGGTAATTGGACGGCGTTTTCCCCCATGAAATCAGCCTGCAAGATACAAGGTACCAGCTATCCCAGCTGAGGGAATGCAACAGTACTGAATTAAATTTGACAACTTTATTTTATTTCTCATATGGTTTGGCAAAGGAAATCTTTTGGTCCATGGCTCTACTTTAATGTAAAATTAATTAATTTGCCTCTGTTGGACTACAGCCATGTATACAAACCTGCAGAACACTAAATAGAGCCAAAAAACTATTAAAAAATTAATAGTTGAGTTGGAACTTAGATAATTAGTAAATAGTTACTCAGCTGATAACGTTGCTGACAGTTTGACTATTGTCATGGATTTCAGTTGCAATCACTGGAAACCAAATTCATCTTGATTTCATTAAATAAACTAAATCAATATAAATAAATATTACTATTTGGAAGAATGTCAAGAATTCCCAGTATACATTGGTAGCTAAAGAACCATATTTGGGAACCTGGACCAGCTCCCAGGCTTCCAGGAAACAGGAAACTCAGCTGTTAGCAATCTGCAAGCATATAACTGCATTTTGGACCCCATTTCAAATTTCATTGCAAATAAATACTGGTCATTCTTTTGCTTTACTCCACTTTTTCTGGATTACCGGAAAGGAGCTTCCAATTTACTGAGCCTGGGTTACATTTCCATTGTTTGACAGTAAGGAAAACTGGAGAACACAAGAGGATAAGGCGACTTCAGCTTCTCTAATCATAGATTATACAGCCTTCCATAATCTAGGTAAAACGAAGAGTTCATCAAAATTCAAGTGGGATTTCCTTTAAATTATTACCAGAGAAGAATAGTGGGTGGGCACCTAGATGAAAGCCTGTTGATACCAGTTGATAATTGTTGAAATTGGTGAGGGATAAAGGAGCAACAATATACTCAGTTGTTTATTTTTATGCATGTCAAGGGGGGATAGTAGGGGATAGGAAAGGTAGCAGAATACAACAGTCACTAATATGCCATTATGTAAAAATGTGAATGTGTAACCCATGTGATTCTGCAATTTGTATTTGGGGTAAAAATGGGAGTTCATAACCCATTTGAGTCAAATGTACGAAAGATGATATGTCATGAGCTTTGTAATGTTATGAACAACCAATAAAAAAATTCCCATAAAAAAGAAAAAAAATTCAAGTGGGAATTTGCATTCTATGCACCCAGGTTACAGAGATTACTTAAACTTAATTTAACACTTTGCTACAGTATAAGTAAGTGGTCTCATTACCATCATCATCATAATAAACTCTTAATAAGCAACTACTTGCTTGCTAGGCTGTTTAATTTCCCTTAACCTACCATATTTTATGCTCTATAAGTCTTATGAGATGGTTACTATTAATGTCCTTTTTATTAAAAATAGAAGAAATAATGCTTAGAGAGTGCAAATGACTTGCTCAAGATTACAAAGCTAGTATGTTTGCAAAGCAATCTCAAACCTTAGGCTATCTGATTCTAAATAATCTGGATTGATCTCTCTGCCACTCTTAGATACTTTTATTGATTTTAGAATATAATACCTGCTTAACATATACTTACTGAAAACTACTGTGCAGAACTGCTTTGGTATATAGTTGATATTCAATAAATACTTAAAGAACTAGTAAATGAATATATACTACATTTTTATTTTAAAGACAAGTTGTCAAGAGGTAGGTGTCCTCCCCTCTATCTAAGCCTTGTGCTGAGCTCTGGCTTATAATGAAATCAGTGTATTCAGAGTGATAAAGTGGATATTAGATTTAAAAGACAGCTTATTTTTGTTACTTGTTCTCAAACATGATAATATTTTATAATTTTGGATAGGATTATTTATAGGTGAAAAGTCTTTGAATCATTTATTTTCTTTGACTCCACAAATTTCCACTCTGATTTTTTTTTAAACTAGAATAATCCTAGAAACTAATCTGGGAAGAGAAGTATTTCAGACACAGGGTAGAAACATGTGGAGAGTGGCCAGAGTTAATATACCTAACAGCTGGATCCTACCTTGACCTCCCACAATAACCTGAAGGCTAAAATGCAGTAATTCTTTCCAAAGACAATAATGGATCAATTCTGAATTACTTCATCATAGATCGATATTGGGCTAGAATGAACTAGCTCAGTTCTTTGGAGAACTGTTGGACTCTATCTTCTATCTTTGGAGAACTAGTAGACTCTTTACACCTTTATGCCATTGAATATCTCATTGTAGCCAATCTATAGATTACAAATCAATATTAGTCTATTATAAAATGGTTCATGCTTCCTCTGCTTTTTAATTCACTTGCTCTCTCTACATCCTAAAATATTATTGTGGTTGTTATTTTACAAACTAAAGCTGAAACAAATGCATTGCCTTGCCAACCAAGAATATACAACTGGCAAATAAAGAGTTATAATTTGAATCCAAGCCTCTAAAATCAAGTCTTTATTATGTTGTGCTGTCGGCTATAAATGCAAAACATTAGGTTGAGAAAATGCCTGCCACTGAACCCAATTTGGAGTTTTGCAGAACTAAAAATCATTTTCTCACTGACTAACCTCAAGGAGATTTAGTTTTCTGGTTTACATGTTACTGGATCTTGACTTTGACACACATTAATAAATGCCAATGCATTGAAAAGGGTGCAGCGTTAGGTACACTAATGACATAAATGTTGGACTGGAGTGGAGCTGGGGCCAAACCTAGGAGTTAATGTGTCAGAGCACAGTTTCTTAGATTACATACCTCCATCATTCTCTGTGTTAGCAATGCTTTAAAATTGGGTGTTTTCAATCTGTTTGTCCTTTGAAAAGTTGCTCTACATATATGAACCTCAGCTTTCTTATATTAAAAAAAATGAGGCTAGTGATAGTATCTGCCTATAGGAATTTTCTATAGTTAACTCTGAAAAACAATGCTTTCTCAATAAATATTACCCATTATCATTAGTCAAAATATTTTACACGTAATCTCTCTTTTGTTCCTGAATGCTCCTCTCAAAAGTTAGTCTGAATGATTATTTCCATTTTCAGGTGGAGGAAAAATGACATTTACAAGAGTGACCTGGTTATGTTTATATGAATTAGAAGATGCGCTAGTATGCTTCAGAAAGTTTAATCTGTGGAGTTAGATTAAACTAGGTTTGAAATTCTACTTTAGTAACTTTCTAACATTGAATATCACATTCTAACTAAATTTCCTCAGCTAAACCTGGGCAGAAAATAATGGCAAGTTTGTGAAGGATAAATAGGTAATGAATGTAAAGCACCTCGTATTTTGCATCTCTGGGGTATGTTCTACTCCCATTTCTTCCTGTAATGATTGCCTTTGAAATATTTCAGAAAAAGTGTCATGGCTGAAAGTAACACTGTACTGATTTGAAAGTAATATGTATAATAAAGTAATATGTATAATAAAGAATATTCTTGATACAGTAAGTATCACACTCAGTAAATACTTTTTGATGGAAATGATCTAATGTCTCTCTTCTTCCATGAATCTACTTTATACGCTAACCAAATCCCTTGTAACAGAGAAGATTATCTTTCATGTGTACAATTTGTGGACTCTGCATTTTGTGGTTCAAGTCTTTGCAGTAGGTTCATATATGGGAATGTAATTCATTTTTGCAATTTTCTACCTCATTGCCATTATACTGCTTATTGTAAAAGATGGAGTTCTCGTTTAGCATGCTTGTTATTTTTAATTAGAAGTAAAAATCTTAATGGAACATAATTATTTTTCATCCCTTATTGTAAGAAATCTAAAGTTCAAAATATTTCATGAATTGACAAGTACAGTAATTCTCAAACTTTCAAAAGCAAGGAGTTTGAATATCTCAGATTAATCTGGCAATCTTGCATGTAAATTGTGCTAAATGTATAATAACAATATCAAGCTTTCAGTTATGTATTACCTATTTCAAGTATATAACTTCTGTATGTATTATCTCCAATTCTCACAACTTTACAAAAAGTATTACTTTTCTTGTTTTCAAAATGAAGTAGTGTTGAAAAAAATATTCAATTCTACCTGGAAAACTGTTAAAGTATCACAGTAAAGTGACCATTGGACTATATTTTAAAGTATGATAAGAAGATAATCACATAGAGATGAGAAAGTTATTTATTTGGAAAACAGCACTAAATATAGTTAAAATAAAACTTTCGGGAAAGAATGGTTGCAGTAACATGAATGGAGAAGGTCAAGTAGGAAGGTCTGGTCCAGGAGTTGGGTCTTGGGAAAGTAAAAACATTGTAAGGCCATGATTTTTCTATACATTCTTTCAATTAATATCATACCACTAGCTTTCACATCCCTGTGGAATTCTTCCTTCATTTACACACCATATGGAAGTTCCTCAAAATATTGTAATGTGACTGGGCACAATGGTACACACCTATAATCCCAGTGGCAGGAGAATCACAAGTTCAAAGCCAGCCTCAGCAATTTAGCAAGGCCTTAAGTAACTTAGCAAGACCCTGTCTCTAAATAAAATATAAAAAGGGCTGAGGATGTGGCTTAGTAGTTGAGTGCTCCTGGGTTTAATCCCCAGTACCCCCTCCAAAAAAAAATACTGTAATGTGGATGAAAGAAATATGCTATCTGAAATAACATATCCACCAGAAAACTGCCCTTTTCTTGGTGCTCACTATTTAAATTTAAAATTTGGTGTTCTGTATATAGAAACATAATATTCCCTGGAGAGTTTTCGAAGTTCCCTGAGGGAAACTTTTCTTTCTGCAGTTGCTGTGTTCATTTGCATTTCAGTATGAGCATTTAGAGGTCAACTGCCTGCACTTCAGGCACAGTTATAAATTAAAGACACTGTGGACATTAGAAACTGGTGTCTCTACAGACACTTGGGTACAGCTCTAATTCCCAGTGTTTCCAAGCCACCTGACACTTCAGTGTTAGACAAGGGGACAAAAGACCTAAGAGATGTCAGCAGTTACCCCAGCCTTTTCATAGATGATTCTTTACATCACTAACCTCTGTCCAAGCCCTGTATCACGAAACCAATCTTTTATTTCATTAATCTGAATCTATTCTCCTAAGGCACTACCTACATTTTTTTATAAGAGTCATTCCTCTGTCTGTCCCATTTTATGGTATGTTCTATACAGCAAGTCTACTTCACATTCATGTATTCACCCATCATCCAAAGGATCCCTGATGTACAATAGATAATGTTGAGCACTGTTCTAGGTGCTGGAAACAAAATGATAAACAAGATCAATGTGTACCCTATCCACAGAAACTGATTGTCTATTCCAAATTAATCTCTGGACACCATTATATATGTAGAGGCTTTTAAACAAAAGTATTTAGTAAATATTAAATGAAGGAATGGATTATCCAATCTGAGTCACAGTATTATGAAATATGGAGGATATCAGGTGAGCAGGATGGCTTTAGCCTATATGAAGTTCGTACTCTGTAGGGTACACAGTCAGGCATGCAGATAATTTTAGTGTGTGGCAGAAAGTATTGCTTGATGTAATAGAGGTATAAGCACATTTCTGTGGAGCACATAATGGCGAAAGATTAATTCTGGTTTGAGGGGATGTTCTGCCCTTTTGTCACAGCAGGAAACAAATTATTGTGTCATCTACTGTGTGCAACTGGAATCCATTTGCCATATGCATAAAGAATGAGTAGATTCATAAAATAAATGTGGGTAGGGAGAATTTGTTTCACTGAAGTTTTTATTGAAATATTACAGTTCATTATTGAACAGCATCTTCCAGATTTATAATCACTTTCTTTTTTTTTAATGGTTGTTCACAACATTACAAAGCTCTTGACATATCATATTTCATACATTAGAATCAAATGGGTTATGAACTCCCATTTTTACCCCAAATACAGATTGCAGAATCGCATCGGTTACACATCCACATTTTTACGTACTGCCATATTAGTGACTGTTGTATTCTGCTACCTTTCCTATCCTCTACTATCCCCGCTCCCCTCCCCTCCCATCTTCTCTCTCTACCCCATCTACTGTAATTCATTTCCCTCCTGGTTTATTATCCCATTCCCCTCACAACCTCTTATATGTAATTTTGTATGACAATGAGGGTCTCCCTCCATTTCCATGCAATTTCCCTTTTTTCTCCCTTTCCCTCCCACCTCATGTCTCTGTTTAATGTTAATCTTTTCTTCCTGCTCTTCCTCCCTTCTCTGTTCTTAGTTGCTCTTTCATTCCACAATAATGAGTTAATTTGCTGAAAACATTTTTAAATCATGATTAATTTCCCTTTCATAATAAAAATAGCACTACATAAGGAGTTAGGAGACAAGGGGTCTCGGCAGCTGCCGCTAGATAAAGGTATGATTTTAGAGAAGTTCTTTGTCCCTCTTGGCCTTATTTTCCTCATTTGTAAAATTGCTTTATTGGACCAAACTAGGTCACAATTTCAGATGAGTACAGTGGTCAGAGAGGTGATATAAAAGAGAAGAAAGTTAGTATTTGCCATGTGAGACTGTGGTGCCAATGTTATTACATCTTCTGATTTTTCAAGAATCTACAAAGCTGGTTATATGAAATTTCAATAAAATAGCATTTAAGCAAAAAAATAATAATAATAATATCCAAGGACCGAGTTCAGCCTAAGGGCTTTCTTTTTTCAGCCTTTACACTAAATACCTTCTAAAATCCTTAGTATCACAGACATTCTTTGACTCTGATTTGCTAACAGCATTATTTCCCTTGTTTAACATCTACTAAGCTTCAAAGTTTTAGTTCCCCAGATGAATCAAAGAACATGTTTCGCAGGCTACAAAATTAAATTGTAATCACAGATTGGAGGGTTTCAGTTTCTGATAATCCTTTTGGAGGTTTCTGATTTGATTAAACAATACTAAAATTAGGCCTGAATATTAAATGCTGTAAATCAAGTATCCCAATTCGAACAAAAGGAAAAAAAAGAAGAAGGAAGAGCAGCTTCATTGCTTTCCTCTCTGCTCTGCAAACTGCTTTAAACAGCTGAAACAGCTGGCAAATTTGGGTTGGCACAGAATGTCATGGTTAGGTTGGGTCTGGTCCAGGAAGACTTTAAAAAATCATCTTTGAGCAAAGTTAATGTTCCTGAAGGAAACATTCATTCTTAGAAGCATGAAGTAGTTAACATCTGATCTTTCCTATAGCTTAGTAGATTAGAAGCCTAAATAAAATGAATCATCTTATGATACACATTCAGGCCTTTAAAATTTACCTGACAAGATAAATTTCCTTGGACCCTAATGAGCTTCTATCACTAAACTTTAAACTTACATGCTGAGTTGATTTTGTATTGAGGACTGAGATTCGATCTTGCTTAGGTTTATACCACCAGCATCCAGCAGAGTCTGACATACAGTAGGGACTCAATGAATATCTTTTAATCAATAACTTAATCTTTGAATGAGTCACTGAATAAATTAACCAATGAGCCAGTTTTTCTCTCTGAGGCCAAAGCAACAAGAACAAAGGAAATGAATATTACTCTCTGAGTTTTATTTAGGCAGTGAACAAATAGTGTGTCAGCCAAACAAGAGCAGGGAATTTAGAAATGTAAACAGAATATCAGCAAAAGTTGGTTGGCATCTAACATTATTTCCACCTGATCGTGCACACTTCTCTTACTCTCAATATCATCTCTCGGTTCTGGAAATTTAAAATACAATGTTATATTATTTTTCATGCTGTTTCAATCTTATGGAGAATATTGAGTTCTGAAAAGAAAAAGAAAAATACAAGCAAAAAACTTGGTTAACTTCTATCTGTAAGTTTGTATCTGCCTTCTTTGGGCTGCTGTTCCATTCTGAGTTCAGTTTCCAAAGTTTTCAGTGCTATCAGGGTTTGTCACACAATGCCTCATCAAGTGGCTAGTCTTGGACCTATGCAGCATTCTGTCATATAGTTCAGTTCTCAGAATTTGGTATGCTAAGGTCAAATCCATGTCTGTACAGCTCAGAAGTATCCCAGTAGTCTATTCAATGATATAGGATCTCTCCACTGTCCATTATCTTCTTGACCTTTCCATCTTCTAGCCTCTTTGACTCATTTCCTGATCCTTTGGCTAGGACTTTAGTTTTTACCTCTTCCTCATTCTTTCTGTTTCTGCTACTGAATTACCATGGGACACAAGTAAGACGAAGCTAAAGAAGGGGAAATGTAGCAAAGGATTTCCTCACATGCTTGGGGCATGGTTCCTTTGGTAAAAAAAGAAGGGGTCCCACCCTCAGGGTTATAAGTACCTTCCTAGGACTATGGGCTCCACCATTACTACCTACCACCATCTCCTTAGCAAGAACACCTAGGGGGTAAGATAGCAAAAAACAAACACACAGAAATACAAATTCTTTAATTCCTTCCAACCTATAGGTATCCCCTTTCTGCTTCTTAGTCTAGAAATAGAGGACTTGTCTTATAGTTCTTTCTGATTGCACCTGGTGCACAAGATCCATGTCTTAAGCTGCTTTCAATTTCACATTTAAAGATATTAGAGGAAAAACTAAGAAATTCATGCCTACTTCACTGACATTTGAGTTTTGTCAATCTACTTCTTTCCATATATTTTTTAGCTCATCTAATTCTAATCATTCTGCCCAGAGTGTTTAGTTGTGTTCAGTGTAAGAAAAAATAGAGTGTTCTTACTTCATTTTGATAGGACCAGAATTTTCACCATGTTTTTTTTTTACAAATAATTAGTTTTTATTGCTCTTTCCATGTATTTTTATTAGATGGTGAAAATCCATGAGATAGCTAAAAGAGATCAACTGGTCTGCCTGACAGATCCTATTGCAAATTGCTGTTGATATTTAGTTTTGTTTAAACAAGTACTATTCTACAAAGAAATAATTTCTCTGATTAACTGATTTCACAATCTGAGGTCCATACCTGGTATTTGGTGACACTCTTGGAGGCTGTCTCTCACCCATATGGCCTTATTCATGCACAAAGAATATTTTAGTGATGCCAGTCATATGTCATATGCTGTGCTAGTACAAGGACTACATCTGTGACAACCTCAGATAGTTCACAGTGTACTGGAAGCCAGTGAGAGATCACCACCAGAGCTATGAAGAGGAGAGAGCAGGACCTTAAATCTTAAATCCAGGCTAAAGGCAAATCTACATGCAGGCAATTTCTTTTTTCATTTTTCTATTAAAATATATTTTAATAGCTGGTGTTAACAATTTGTATAACAAAGGCCAAACTATATTAGTAACATTGTACCATTCTGTAAGCCCCTTCATTTGAAAACCATTATTTCCTTCACAACTGTTACAATCTCAAAGTTAGTAGAATTGCACAAATTAATCCATCATAATGCTACATATTTAGAAGCAATCAAGAGTCACCCCACACAATGATTAAATGTGCATTTATATCACAGACCCACAGTTCCACACATATCATGCCCATTACATACTTGTTGCTGTTTCCAAAATGGTTAGCAATTCATTGTATGGACACTCAGGAATGGGCCTGGGGTGCAGTTTTTTTCTTTTCCCATTAAAGTAAATCATTCTTAACAGCAACTGGATTATAGTGAAGTATATAATATGCAAACAGGACACCACATATCAAACACAAAAGAGCCCATGAAATTCCCATGAATGTACTGAAGTAATATGGACAACCAGGGAGAATATGTGCCAATATGGTTGTTCATCATCATGATGAAAACCCGCTCTCATACTGTAAGAAAAAAAGCAGGGACTTAATTCTGGAGTGGGGAGCGTTTTGAAAAATTTCTGAGTGCAAGTGAACTCACATGAATTGAAAATTTAAGTAGAAAATCTGAGGGAATGTGTGTTTTAGGTATTGAGAGGGTAATGCATAGAAACCCAGATATAGAAGAGCATGTGTGCATACTACCATTATGAAATGACATCTTCAGGCTTGTGTAAATATTTATCAATGAAAAGAATAATGTCTTGAAGGAATAATAAAGTTAGGATATTGAATATCCCTCTTAAGAATGTTTACCCTTAGTGAGAAATAATGAGTGGCTAAAGGCAGGACAAAGAGAACATTTTTATTTTATAACATTTTCATGTTTGACCTTGATATTGAATCTAGAAATATTAATACACAAGTACACATATAATTAGGAAGTTCTGAAAATGCAAATAAAGGTGTTAGGAATGGATGGGTCTGGAAGAAAAGAAATGGATACAGGGAATATAGAAGTGTGTGCAAAATTAGTTGAGATATAGAATGAATCCAACTTTTTTTTTAATCAAATGTTAAACTTGATGTGCCTTAGGGACTGCCTGGGAGTTCAGTTGGATTTAGATTTTAAAGAAGCTGTTGGGTATCTAAGTAAGAGGCATGCACTCTAGAGCTAAACTGTATTGTTCTAAATCCTGCTTCTTCTCAGAATAACCATGTGGCATTGGGTTAGTTCACCATTCTACGCCAATTCTCTCATAAAAATACTACATATTCCATTGGGTTGTTATAAGAATTGAGTGAATGTTTGTGTAGCACTAAAAACATTCCCTATAGGCAATCCTCACTTACCTAGCATTGAAAACATGGAAAGAGTATAGAATTAGAAGATGACAAAATGTAGAACTATAGAGAACAATAAAACTTTAAAGACATGATAAAAAGATGGGAGGGAAGATGGCGGCGAAGGGAGTGCAGCACCCCAGTACTCTGCGCCACTGTGCGGGAGAAACACGAGGTGAAACGGCTGAAGGCTACCTTGGTGGGAATCCCCAGTGAAATTGAGGTGCTCCTGAATCTAGAGGACAGATTTCCAGCGCGCGGGATTCGGCTGCAGGGGCTTGGTCGCGGGCGATTTCTCCGCACGGAGGGAAGCAGTACCTGGTCGGCAGACCGCCCCGGGGATGGAGTCTGGGACGCGCCCGAGTTAATTAGCCGCGAGGTACCAGAGCGGGATTACAGCGAAGCGGATTCTGGAGGCTCCTGCCAGTGGCACACTGGCCGCGCTGAGTGCTGAGTTCCAGCTTTGAAACACAGGAGAGAACCGGTCCAGTTCGATTCCTGACACCGGTCGGAACACAGAGGAGGACAGCAGCCGCCATCATGGAGAGCTGATGCAATCATCCCTGTTTTCTACTGATCTCAGCTCATTCAACTACGGAACAGGTGATTTCAGGCTGGTATTTGCCTGCTTCGCGCAGACAGATCGCTCAGGCTCGGGACTGGAAAATCTGAGGAGAATACTCTTCGGGCCTCACCCCTGGCAAGGCGGGCGCTGGACTTTGAGCGGCCAGATTCTAGTTCCCTGGGTTGCTTTGGCCCAGGGCGGGAGATCCTTTGGGGACTCCGGGCGGAGGCCAGTTACAAGTGGATTGTGCGCTGAGGGGCGGCGTGGCTCTAACTCCCTGAACAGTTTGGCCCGGGACTAGGGAACCCGCGGCGACTGCGTCTTTGACCCTGCCCCTGTCTGAGCGTACACTGAGCTGGGAGAGGTTGGAGCTGCCAGGCTCGGGCTCCCGGGGCTGCTTGGGCCTGAGGCTGGGGTACCTCTGTGGAGCCTGCCCCTAGCAGAGTGTGGCAGGGATCGGAGAGGCTGGGTTCTGGCTCTCGTGGCTGCTTGAGCCCAGGGCCGTGGAGCCTGCGGGGACCGCGAGCTCAGGCCAGCCACAAGTGAAACTTGCGACGAGGGGCAGCGGGACTCTGTCTCCTGGAACAGTTTTGGCCCGGAGCTGGGGAGCCCACGGGAAGTGCGTCTTAGACTCTGCTCCCAGCGGAGCGTGCACCGAGCAGGGAGAGTCTGGTGCGGCCAGGCTTGGGCTCCCGGGGCTACTTTGGCCTGGGATTGGGGAACCCGCGGCGGTTGCCCTGAGGAGCCTGCTCCTAGCAGAACGTGGCGGGGATCGGAGAGACCAGCTACTGGCTCCCGAAGAGGCTCTGGCTCAGGGTTGGGGATCCTACAGGACTGCTTCTTGGTCCGGGTCCTGCTGGGTGCTGCGGGGGCCTGGGGGGCAGAGTGGAGCTGCCTCCTGCGCCCAGAGCAGGCTAAGGGTCCGGCCGGTGTGGTATCGCAACACCCCAACTGCAGCTGGGGCCGAGGAGAGTAGCCGCCCACGCCTGGAACAGGACCAGCGACCCGATGGCAGGGTAGCCAAGTCAACCCACTTGGAGTGGAGGCCGTGAAGAGCTGCCATCTGACCCTGCAAGGTAGGCAGTCCTGCGTCCCACTGGCAGGACAGGCTCGGCAGCCTGCCAGTGTGGTGGACGAGTAGCATCGAGGCAGTCACGTCACACTGGTTGGAGTGGGGGTTGAACAGAGCCGCCGCCAGCATCTGGAAGGAGCCCAGAGACCCGTTGGAGAGGCAGTTAGGTACCCCCACTGGGAGTGGGGGTTGAGCAGAACTGCCGCCCAGGCCCGCAGGGTGGGCAGATCTGAGACCCACCAGCGGAACAGGCTTGGAGGCCGACCAGCGTGGTAGACACGTCACATCAATTGGAGTAGGGGTGGAGAAGAGCTGCCGCCCACATCCGGATCAGGACCAACGATCCGAGGACGTGGTAGTAACGTCACCGCAATTGGAGTGGGTGCAGAGTAGAGTAGCCACCCGTGCCCGCAGGGCGGGCAGACCTATGACCAACCAGCGTAGTGGATAGATCACCCTGATTAGAGGAGGATCACAGCCACTACTCGCCCTACAAGAGAGATATCCCAACTATACAAGAGCAACATAAATAAACAGGGGGAAAAATTTCAAAAACACAACAGTTTCACCAAGCAGAAAGAAACACAAGCAACATGAAAAGACAAGGAAAGAAAGGACCACAAGCAATGCAGGTCAACTCAACTCTAGAAGAGGTAATAGCTGCAACAGATGGAATGTCAGATAAAGAGGTCAGGATATACATGCTTCAGATGATCTGGACTCTCAAGGAAGACATGAGACAGCAAAATCAGACAATGAAAGATCACATTGACAAGGAACTACAGAAACAAATCCAGGAAGTAAAAGATCAATTTCACAGGGAGTTAGAAGTAATAAAAAACAAACAAATAGAAATCCTAGAAATGCAGGAAGCAATAAACCAACTTAAAACCTCAATTGACAATACTACCAGCAGAATAGATCACTTAGAAGATAGAACATCAGACAATGAAGACAAAGTATTTCAACTTGAGAAGAACATAGACAGCTCAGCAAGACTGCTAAGAAACCATGAGCAGAACATTCAAGAAATATGGGATAACATTAAAAGACCAAACTTAAGAGTATTGGGATACAGGAGGGCACAGAGCTCCAAACCAGAGGAATGAACAATCTATTCAATGAAATAATACGAGAAAACTTCCCAGACTTGAAGAATGAAACAGAATCCCATATCCTAGAAGCCTACAGGACGCCAAAAGTGCAAAATCATAAGAGATCCACACCTGGACACATTATAATGAAGATGCCCAACATACAGAATAAGGAGAGAATTTTAAAAGCTACAAGAGAAAGAAAGCAGATTACATTTAGGGGCAAACCAATCAGGATAACAGCTGATCTCTCAACACAGACTCTGAAAGCTAGAAGATCCTGGAATAACATTTTTCAAACACTGAAAGAAAATGGGCTCCAACCAAGAATCATGTATCCGGCGAAATTAAGCTTCAGGATGGAAGATGAAATTAAAACCTTTCACGATAAACAAAAGTTAAAAGAATTCGCAGCTAGAAAACCATCTCTTCAAAAAATCCTTGGCAAAACATTACAAGAAGAGGAAACTGAAAATAACATTGAAAACGATCAGTGGGAGGTAGGACAGTAAAGGGGGGAAAGTAATCAAAGAGGAAAAATAATCAGGTTTAGTAACATAAATAAACAAATATGACTGGAGGAACAAACCAAATCTCAATAATAACCCTAAATGTTAATGGCTTAACCCACCAATTAAGAGACACAGGCTAGTTGAATGGATCACAAAACAAGATCCAACAATATGTTGCCTACAGGAGACGGACTTGATAGGAAAAGATATACATAGACTGAAGGTGAAAGGCTGGGAAAAATCATTCCACTCATATGGACTGCGGAAACAAGCAGGAGTGTCCATACTCATATCAAACAAAATAGATTTCAAGCCTAAGTTAATCAAAAAGGATAAAGAGGGACACTGCATACTGCTCAAGGGAACCATACACCAACAAGACATAACAATCATAAATATATATGCCCCAAACAATGGTGCAGCTATGTTCATCAAGCAAACTCTTCTCAAGTTCAAGAGTCTAATAGACCACCATACAATAATCATGGGAGACTTCAACACACCTCTCTCACCACTGGACAGATCTTCCAAACAAAAGTTAAATAAGGAAACTATAGAACTCAACAACACAATTAACAAACTAGACTTAATTGACATATATAGAATATACCACCCAACATCAAGTAGTTACACTTTTTTCTCAGCAGCACATGGATCCTTCACAAAAATAGATCATATATTATGTCACAGGACAACTCTTAGACAATATAAAGGAGTAGAAATAATACCATGCATCTTATCTGACCATAATGGAATGAAACTGAAAATCAACGATAAAAGAAGGAAGGAAAAATCTTGCATCACATGGAGAATGAACAATAGGTTACTGAATGATCAATGGATCATAGAAGACATTAAGGAGGAAATTAAAAACTTCTTAGAGTTAAATGAAATCATAGACACAACATATCGGAATCTATGGGACACATTGAAAGCAGTTTTAAGAGGAAAATTCATTGCTTGGAGTGCATTCCTTAAAAAAAGAAAAAACCAACAAATAAACGATCTCATATATCATCTCAAAATCCTAGAAAAAGAAGAGCAAAATAACAGCAAAAGAAGTAGAAGGCAAGAAATAATTAAAATCAGAGCTGAAATTAATGAAATCGAAACAAAAGAAACAATTGAAAAAATTGACAAAACCAAAAGTTGGTTCTTTGAAAAAATAAATAAAATTGACACACCCTTAGCCATGCTAACGAAGAGAAGAAGAGAGAGAACCCAAATTACTAGCATACGGGATGAAAAAGGCAATATCACAACAGACACTTCAGAAATACAGAAGATAATCAGAAATTACTTTGAATCCTTATACTCCAATAAAATAGAAGATAGTGAAGGCATCGATAAATTTCTTAAGTCATATGATCTGCCCAGATTGAGTCAGGAAGATATAGACAGCCTAAACAGACCAATAACAATAGAGGAAATAGAAGAAACCATCAAAAGACTACCAACTAAGAAAAGCCCAGGACCGGATGGGTATACAGCAGAGTTTTACAAAACCTTTAAAGAGGAACTAACACCAATACTTTTCAAGCTATTTCAGGAAATAGAAAAAGAGGGAGAACTTCCAAAGACATTCTACGAGGCCAACATCACCCTGATACCTAAACCAGACAGAGACACTTCAAAGAAAGAAAACTACAGACCAATATCTCTAATGAACCTAGATGCAAAAATCCTCAATAAAATCCTGGCGAATCGGATTCAAAATCGTATCAAAAAAATTATACACCATGATCAAGTAGGATTCATCCCTGGGATGCAAGGCTGGTTCAATATACGGAAATCAATAAATGTTATTCACCACATCAATAGACTTAAAAATAAGAACCATATGATCATCTCGATAGATGCAGAAAAGGTATTCGACAAAGTACAGCATCCCTTTATGTTCAAAACTCTAGAAAAATTAGGGATAACAGGATCATACCTCAACATTGTTAAAGCAATCTATGATAAGCCACAGGCCAACATCATTCTGAATGGAGAAAAATTGAAGGCATTCCCTCTAAGATCTGGTACAAGACAGGGATGCCCTCTCTCACCACTTCTGTTCAACATAGTCCTCGAAACACTGGCCAGAGCAATTAGACAGACGAAAGAAATTAAAGGCATAAAAATAGGAAAAGAAGAACTTAAATTATCACTATTTGCAGACGATATGATTCTATACCTAGCAGACCCAAAAGGGTCTACAAAGAAACTATTAGAGTTAATAAATGAATTCAGCAAAGTGGCGGGATATAAAATCAACACGCATAAATCAAATGCATTCCTGTATATCAGCGACAAATCCTCTGAAACGGAAATGAGGACAACTACTCCATTCACAATATCCCCCCAAAAAATAAAATACCTGGGAATCAACCTAACAAAAGAGGTGAAAGACCTATACCATGAAAACTACAGAACCCTAAAAAGAGACATAGAAGAAGACCTCAGAAGATGGAAAAATATACCCTGATCATGGATAGGCAGAACTAACATCATCAAAATGGCGATATTACCAAAAGTTCTCTATAAGTTCAATGCTATCCCAATCAAAATCCCAACAGCATTTCTTGTAGAAATAGATAAAACAATCAGGAAATTCATATGGAATAATAAAAGACCCAGAATAGCAAAAACAATGCTAAGCAGGAAGTGTGAATCAGGCGGTATAGCGATACCAGACTTCAAACTATACTACAGAGCAATAGTAACAAAAACAGCATGGTACTGGTACCAAAACAGGCGAGTGGACCAATGGTACAGAATAGAAGACACAGTAACCAATCCGCAAAACTACAACTATCTTATATTTGATAAAGCTGCTAAAAACATGCAATGGAGGAAGGATAGCATCTTCAACAAATGATGCTGGGAAAACTGGAAATCCATTTGCATCAAAATGAAACTGAATCCCTTTCTCTCGCCATGCACAAAAGTTAACTCAAAATGGATCAAGGAGCTCGATATTAAATCAGAGACACGGAGTCTGATAGAAGAAAAAGTCAGCTATGATCTACATACTGTGGGGTCAGGCTCCAAATTCCTCTATAGGACACCCATAGCGCAAGAGTTAACAACCAGAATCAACAAATGGGACTTACTCAAACTAAAAAGTTTTCTCTCAACAAAAGAAACAATAAGAGAGATAAACAGGGAGCCTACATCCTGGGAACAAATCTTTACCCCACACACTTCAGATAGAGCCCTAATATCCAGAGTATACAAAGAACTCAAAAAATTAGATAATAAGATAACAAATAACCCAGTCAACAAATGGGCCAAGGACCTGAACAGACACTTCTCAGAGGAGGACATACAATCAATCAACAAGTACATGAAAAAATGCTCAACATCGCTAGCAGTCAGAGAAATGCAAATCAAAACTACCCTAAGATACCATCTCACTCCAGTAAGATTGGCAGCCATTAAGAAGTCCAACAACAACAAGTGCTGGCGAGGATGCGGGTAAATGGGTACACTTGTTCATTGTTGGTGGGACTGCAAAATGGTGCATCCAATTTGGAAAGCAGTATGGAGATTTCTTGGAAAGGTGGGAATGGAACCACCATTTGACCCAGCTATTCCCCTTCTCGGTCTATTCCCTAAAGACCTAACAAGAGCATGCTACAGAGACACTGCTATATCGATGTTCATAGCAGCACTATTCACGATAGCAAGATTGTGGAACCAACCTAGAAGCCCTTCAATAGATGAATGGATTAAAAAATGTGGCATTTATACACAATGGAGTATTACTCTGCATTAAGAAATGACAAAATCATAGAATTTGGAGGGAAATGGATGGCATTAGAGCAGATTATGCTAAGTGAAGCTAGCCAATCCTTAAAAAACAAATGTCAAATGTCTTCTTTGATATAAGGGGAGTAACCAAGGACAGGGTAGAGACGAAGAGCTGGAGAAGAAGATTAACATTAAACAGGGATGATAGGCGGGAGGGAAAGGGAGAGTTAAGGGAAATTGCATGGAATTGGAAGGTGAGCCTCAGGGTTATACACAATTACATATAAGAGGAAAGGAGGAGTAGGAGAAAAATTATATAAGTGGAAGAAACGATTTATAGTAGAGGGGATGGAGAGAGAGAAGGGGAGGGGAGGGGAGGGGAGGGGAGGGGAGGGGGGACAGTGGAGAATGGGATAGACAGCAGAATACATCAGTCACTAGAAAGGCAATTTGTAAATCAATGGAAATGTAACTGATGTGACACAGCAATCTGTATACGGGGTAAAAATGGGAGTTCATAACCCACTTGAATCAATCTGTGAAATATGGTATATTAAGAACTATGTAATGTTTTGAACAACCAACAATAAAATAATTTTTAAAAAAAACAAAAAAAACAAAACAAAACAAAAAAAAGACATGATAAAGAATTCAACAGGAGTCTGATATCTGAGATAGATCCAATCAATCAATCATGTTTGTTCTATTTTCCAATGTTTCTTAAATGTGAACACCCCCCCCCAACTTCTCTAGTGCTGTCACCATGTAAAACAAAACAAAAACCCACCAATATCTGTTGCCTGGGTCTATAACACTGGCCAAACAACTTATCTCCCTTCTTTACAATCTAAACAGCACCCCGATTCCCCATCCCCACCAACCTGTCTCTCACTTCTCAGTTAATGGCACTTTAATCCATCATTGCTCAAACTAAAAACCTGGATTCATCCTTTGATTCTTCTGTTTCCCTAATAGACCATATCCAATCCATTAGCACATCCTGTTGTTTCCTTTTTCAAAATAGACTCAGAATCCTACCCTGGACTAAACCACCATCATCTCTCAGCATTCTACCACAGTATCCCAAATGTTTTCCCCTCCTCTTTTACCAATTTCTTTCCATTTTCCATACAGCAAAATAATTTTTAATGAAACTTGTAAAACATTCCAAAGATCTACATTCCACTAGTCCTGTTTCTCTCTCTTACCTCTCATTTTAGTTTTCTTCTCCTTATTCACCATGTATTAGTCTTTCAAGTAAAGAAATAAAACAAATCATCAGAAAGGACTGTTATTGGACAGATTTCTTTAGTGTAGAATCCATGTCTAGTTCATTATTTTTATTTTTCCCCTAGATCACCAATCACATGATTTATATATACTCTGATTTTACACATATTGAATTGATTAGTGACTTAATGGCATTTAATTGCTATGTTTTATAATTTTAAAATAGGCTCATTTATGAGAGAATATGCTTTGAGACTGGAGGTGGTAGATGATAAATCATCAACTAGGTAAGTTGAGGCCAGATGGTAGAGGATCTTATTTTCTCAGTTAAGAAGATTAAATAATTTGGAGGCTGGAGATTTGTTGTGGATTTCTAAACTAAGAGGTACATTATCACAGCTGACACAAGGGAAATTAATCTGTCCTTAAGATAAATTTTGTATACAGCAATGCATTGCTATCCTTCCCCTATCCTCAGAATTCAGTTACTGGAGGAAGTGAATCTTTCTGTTGTTGGGAGCTGAGATCTGTCTTCAAGGTTCTGGAACAAAAGCCCAAATAGAGAAGACAAAGTTTGGGACAGTATGTTGCTCTGTTTCTAGCATTGCCTCCAGTTCAAATTCTGACAAGTTGCTCCAGGGCATTCCAATTATTTGGGATCCGTACATTCACGTATGATAGAATTAAATTCCAAAATTAACTCTTGATTTGTTTCTCAACAGGTTCTCTGACCCTGAGAACACATCATGTTCAAGATTCCAAAATGGGATTTGTGATCAATGCCATCTATTCCATGGCCTATGGACTACACAACATGCAGATGTCCCTCTGCCCAGGCTACGCAGGACTCTGTGATGCAATGAAGCCAATTGACGGGCGAAAACTTTTGGACTCCCTGATGAAAACCAATTTTACTGGGGTTTCTGGAGATATGATCCTATTTGATGAAAATGGAGACTCTCCAGGAAGGTATTGTTAGATTTCTCCTCTAAACAACAGAGCCTAAACAAGAGCCAATTGTAGATGCTGAGATGCTTGTCTCCCTCCTTTGTGGCTATTTAGGCTGCCTGGCCATGTTTGTCAAGCCCCAATATCCCAAAGTGAGCAAAACAGAAACAAAACTTTATACCCTGTGGCCAAAGAAAAAAATTGATGCCGATGTCCACAATGTGCTTTTGAAATCATCACATTTCAGAGATCTAAAGTTAGAGCAGGAGCCTCACTTTATCATAGGTAACCAAAGCCATCTCAATGGTTTCTCAGTGCATGTTATGTCATGTTATTCCCTATACTCTGTTATCCTCTTGGGTCATAGAACTATTCTGAAATAGGAATGATTCAATTTCTGGCAATCCAGAAATAGGGTTGAGGTACTTTATGTCATTTTCTGTATCTACAGTGATTTATAAATCATATTTTACTTTGTTATTCTCCAGTTGGAGCACTTTCTCCCTTTTTGAGGATTGAATTGCCCTTTCCTCTGATATTTCACCTTTATTATTTTTAGGGAAGTGCCTGAGAAATATAAAACTTACTTATAATTATAGGTCAACAATCACTAGATATCCAAAATTTACCAGAATTCACATGTATTTTACACCCCAATTCTTAACTCTACACAGTATGTTTTTAATCCATGAGGGATTTAATCCATGAGGGATGGTGTCATTGAAATTATATTCTGAGTTGTAATAGCCTATGCTTTGCATCAGAACAATCAGGACCCTTTGGTCTCCTATTGCAAAATTCCAAATGCTCTTCCAATAGCACCTTGTGCTTAGCAGCTGTTCCTGAAGAAGTGTCAGTGCACTCTATTTGCAATTGACCCTGCCAAGAGAAGATCTCATGAGATCCTTCACAGCTCACACCCCATGTGCCCATACTTTCTGCCAACAATCTTGGTTTAGCACATTTCCATATTGTAAGGTAAGCTGGAGATTGTCCTGGATGTAGCTGTTGCCATCTCACATGCTGAACTGTTAAGTGACAGTGCCAGGTCATATAGCCAGACTAAAAAACATAGTTTCTCTGTTCCAGAATTTTGAAGATTATTGCTCCAAGACTGCCAAGATAAACTGACTTTACACAATACTGTTTTCTACTTTTTTTCTCTGTTTGCTATATCCACTGGGCCAAAAGTTACTTCACATGTGTTATAATTCCTTTTAGGACAGGTTGACCCATTAGCTCAGTCTTTAGGTTCTCTGATATCTATGCATGGATTTATTGTTTCTTTGTGCATCTCTGGAGCAGTGACATTAGCTTGGGACCTGCTAACAGACTAATGAATATAGCTATCTCAGTTCAAGAGTTTTGACATCATGTCCCCAAAACAGTTTCACAAATGAGACATTGAGGAAATGTTTCAGATGGTTCGGCTCTGTTCCAGTGGGAAACTTTAATAGATTAGGCAGAACATTACTTTCTCACTCATACTCCACATACACTATAATAGGGTACTTTTAGGACACTGGTTCTTAACCTTTTTTGGAATATTAATCCCTTCAGGACTCTGGTAAAATTCTAGATGTTCTTTCAGGAACAATGTACATAACATTTTGCAAACAATATCTGGGTGTGCATGCTGGTTTGAGTCTATCCATGCACTACTAAGTTTGAATATTACAAGCTGAGCATGGTGCTGCACACATGTTATCCCAGTGGCTCTGGAGGCTAAGGCAGGAGGATCCTGAGTTCAAAGCCAGCCTAAGCAATTCAGTGAGACCCTATGTCTAAATAAAAAGAGGCTGGGGATGTGGCTCAGTGGTCAAGTGCCCCTGAGTTCAATCCCTGGTGCCCCCCCAAAAAAAAATTTTAATATTACATTAATGCATTAATAAATTATCAGAGTTGGCCTCTGAGGGCATGGACCAGATCAAAGAAAGGTTTGTTTGCAACCGTTTGTTTTTCCAACTAATTTACTTATATTTTTAAAGAAAATTACAACTGTTCACAACCAGCCTTCACAACAGTGAGAATCTGTTTCAAAAGAAAATTATAGCTAATATTTATTGTATGCTATTATCCAAACACCAAGCTGAGTGCTCTACTTTTTAATCATATGAGGTAAGTAATATTATTATTCTTTTTTTTTTCAGCTGAAGAAACTGAGGCCTACAAAGGTTAAAGTACTCATCCAAAGACAGTCTCTTAAGTGATAAGAGTTGATTGTAACTCTGTCTTTTAGACTTTAGCTGCTTGTCTTATAATCAAACACAATCAAATTATAAAAACATTTTTAGAAACTTATTTGCAGAAAATGCATTGTTATTTTTGTGTAGTAAAAGTAACTGTTGGGTTGGATCAAAGAGATTTTCAACTGGACAAGGAACTAGAGGAGCAAGGCGTGATGAGGGATTCTCCTAAATTGCCAGATGTATAAGAGGAAGATCCTGAAGAAAGGGAGCCAGGAGAGATAGAAACCGGTTCTTTTACATGCATTTACAGATTGTTCTCAAGCATATTTGGATCATTGTTTTTAAACCTCACCTCTGAGTAGGGTACTATTACCCCATAATTTTGTAATTAAAACCATGGTGCCATGTGTGTTACAGAATCCAGAACTTTTGAATTTAAAAATGTTTACACAGTAATATAATGCCCCAACATGCTGTGGAACAGCACTCCTTAATCAATAAATGGATATTTCTGACATAAAACATGAATATTCATACTAGGTGTTATATAGAGACTATAAATAGCCTCAGGTTCAGGTCAGGTTTTTTCACTGGTAACTGCAGATAGATTCATGTTTTGCTGCCAGTGGAGTTGTGGAAAAACATACAGTTTTCAGAGCTCTAAGTGTTTCATAATTACAGATGTGAAATATGGACCTATGGTATTTACCACCAGTGATGTAGATCATATGTCAGCAAACTAGGGTCTGCAAGCCAAATTGAGTTTGCTGTAAAGAAGGATTTTTAGAGCACAGTGACAGTCATTTAGTTAGGCACTGTGGCTGCTTTTGCACTATAATAGCAGAGCTGAGTAGTTAGAGACCATCTACAAGTCAAAAATACTTATTATCTGTGCTTTAACAGTGAAAGTTTGCTAAGCCCTAGTTTAGAGACTCCTTCAGGACCTAAGTTTTAAGTGGTCTAACTGCTGCCCAGGACTGACCTTAATTAGGCAGAAGGAACATGAAGAGAAAATGTCAAACTCTATACAACTGCCCATTTAAAGCAAAAATTAAGATACTGTATTCTAGAGTGGATAAGTGTATAGATGTAAAATATTTGAAAAGAATGGTATAAGGGAAAGGGAAATGAAATTATACAAGGAAAGATTCTTACATTTTACATTAGGTAACTTGACATTAAGTAGAGTAAGAATTCATATTTGTAATCCCTTAAGCAACCTCTAAAATTTTCATACCAGAAGAAAGGAAGACCAGTAAAGGGATTAAGGAAAAAAGATTAACTTGAAAATATGCAGAAAAAGAGGAATGGAAGGGCAAAAACCAATGGGGCACATAGAAAATATGAAGCCTGAATAGTAGAAATTTCAGATCCTGGCCTTGAATGCACATGGATTCTTTTTTTTTCTTTAGATTTTTTTTTATTTTATTTTATTTTTTTAGTTCTAGATGGATACAATACCTTTATTTTATTTATTTTTAATGGGGTGCTGAGGATTGAACCCAGTGTCTTATATATGTCAGATGAGTGTTCTACCACTGAGCCACGACCCCAGCCCACACATAGATTCTGAATACACGGCTGTGCTCCTAAAAGGACCATAGAGAAACAGATGATCTGTGTCAATGTCCTACTTTTCCTGGAGAGAAATCTGAGTCTCAGAGAAAGAAAGAGACACATCCAAGTTTGCACAGCCAACTAACTAGTAACAGTGGAAGGATAATATGCAGCTCTCCGTTACAATTATCAAATGAGAATTTACCTTAGTCTTTTTGAGCATTTTTTATTTGTTCTTTTTTGAATCATTCATTCTTTTCATTTTTGATGGATAATAAATTCTGTATCCTTTCTCTGAAAATTAAAAAAATAAAAATATCTCATATCAACTGAAAAAAAGGAGAGAATCTTTGTTATGGAGAAGTATCCTTATGAAGTTCTTTTTCAGTATACTGCTACTGAAGGTTTTTAAAGGAATGGGATATATTCACAGCTTTAGTTATTATTGATAATATCTTTCTCTGTGTCTGGTAGGTAAGAAACAATTACCAGTTAAAAAAAGAAGATTAATTCTGAAAGGAAGATTTATTGTCTCCAGTATAGTTATACAAATATGATAGGCTAAGCTAAAATAATGATTTAACTTTTCTTTAAATAATTTTCCTATCAAATATGACATTTTTTATTCTATAGGGTTTCCTAATTATTTTTCAAAAACTGAATCCATTTACTTTTTAAAAATTCTCATACATACAAGTAGGAGCCATGGGTGTAAAGTTAAAACCTTATAATGTAAAGTGGTTACATTTTTACATTATTTAAACAACAGAAAATTGATCTCTTAGCTATAGCAATAGATTGGGAGTAATCTAATGGAGAAAAAATGAAGAGCTGACTTAAAGTATTAAGGTTTAGTTTAGGTCCTGGCTCTGACACTTTCTCTGCAAGTTGGTCATACAGATTGACCTCAGGTGGCTCCAGTTCTATTAGCTGTGAAATAAACATCTTGGTCAGACTTTGTCAGACTTAAGAATCAGTAGAAATGGGGTTCACGTCTTGTTTTTGAGTTAGCAAAGATACCCTCATATCTTCTCAAATCAGCAGCTTGCCTCCTGACATTGACATTTATTTCTTTCTCCAAGACTACAATGTTCAAAGGTTATTTGCTCACAGAAATTCACCTTTTAAGACTTAGCAGCGTGTGTATTTGAAGGAGCCCATGACATAACACATGAGGTCTTTTTACTTTAGTGCTTTGTGTTCTAAAATCTTGATTTATGGAATGCTCTGTGGCCATAGGATAACTGTGACAGTGTGGAAAGGAAAGTGAGCTATGAATTTTTATTTAGAAATGGAATTTAGGTAGTTATCCCAACTTGTTACCTACTTCAAATAAAACACTACAGGATAATCCTGAAGCTACTTAACAACCAACAAAATATAAGAATGGATTGTTATTCTGAAAAAAAAACCTACTACAGTAAAAAATTGTGATTGGCAATAAAAACAGCATGGCATCATCTTACAAAGGAGATTCAAGGACTGAGGTTAGTTTTGTTCTTTTTATTTCTGTGCAGAATATTGGTGTGACTATGGTATATGGTTACTGGAACCCAAAAGCTAAAAATGTGTTTATCCATATCCATTTCCAGATTGCTGAACATACTGAAGAAGCTTTTTATGAGTTAGGAGTCCTCCTGCCTGTACAGTGTGTGTAGTGTTAAAAAACATATGAAGGGCCCTGGGGTTGTAGCTTGGTGGTAGAGGGGTTACCTGGCACTGGGTTCAATCCTCAGCACCACATAAAAATAAATAAATAAAATACTGATATCATGCCCATCTACAACTAAAAAAAAAATCTTAAAAACAACAACAAAAAACGCATGTGAAGACATTGTGAACCTGTAGGTTCTACATTTCTGTAGGAACCAATGCAGTGGTGTTGTTGCTAATCTGATGTCCTCAGATGAGAAAATTATTTCAAAAGTGTTTCTCTGGAAATGTTCTCACATATAAGAAAAGGCTTTGAAATAAGCATGTTGGTTTTCCCTATTTACATGTTTATCCCTTACTCAAAATTAGAGTAACAGCAAATAAAGCCTGAGAACTCACCAAGTACTCCTCTCTTCCAGTATTTTTACTTTGCATAAGATTCTTTAGTAACTATGTTCAGGCTTTTAAAAAAAACATTCTGGAAATTGTCTTAATACAGTGAACTTAACAGTTGACAAAGGGTAAAATAATAAAGGCAAAATCAGGCCTTATCCAAGTTACTCCCACACACCCTAACACTGAAAACAAGATCAAAGATTTACCAAATTCTCATGGGGCTAGTAAAGGAAAATTTGATCATACATGAATGGAGACAAAACTCTTTTTTTTTTTTTCACAAGCCCAAAAGTAGTTCTTGCTTAAATTTCTTGAAGTTATTTAAAAACTGTTCCATCCTTTTGAGGTTAAGTCAGTTTCTCACATGGGATTATTTTCTATTTCAGGTATAGATTTAAATGTAAATAAATAAATACATGAATAATTAAAACAGAACAATGATCTCTGAAGAGAAAATGAAATGGCAGATGGGTTTTGGTTATCTAAGGATTCTGTCTTGTGAAATTCCAGCACTTACATACCTGGCAGGAGTTATATTTAAGGGAATGATGTCATTTTCCTTTTTATAGAGGATTATTTATATTTGTAGCTGAATAATTATTTTCTTATTTCTCAGGTATGAAATAATGAATTTCAAGGAAATGGGAAAAGATTACTTTGATTATATCAATGTTGGAAGTTGGGACAATGGAGAACTAAAAATGGATGATGATGAAGTATGGACCAAGAAAAATAACATCATCAGATCTGTGTGCAGTGAGCCATGTGAGAAAGGCCAGATAAAGGTAAAGTGGAGGACACACTTCATTCATTTTTGTTGTAAATTCAACAATGTTGGCTACCATTGGCTATTTTTCTAAATTGAGATTTTCTTTCATTTTTACACTGTAAGCTTTTAGCGTTAGAAACTGAAGGTTATTTTTCTTCTTTACTCTTGTTAATTCCTTATGTCTAATGCAACCAACAATAGTCTTAGTAGTTGGTCTGAGAGGATAAAACTAATTGAGGCATTATGTTCTACCCCACACTTTCTGCTTATCCAAGACTTTAAAGACTGATTCCGGTAAGTGAATGACTTAGAATTGGAAAACATGCTAATTCTCATTAATGTAACAAGTATTTATCAAATGCCTCTTAATGTAATAGTAGTAGTTAATATCCGTGGGGGAAAATGAGTGAGACACCCTTTATTGTTGGATTTCATATAGATGAGAAAACTATATAGATCATGAGATAGCAGTATCATGAAAATGTGATGACTTCCTCAAGAAAGAAAAAATAAACTACGTAAGTTCTTGATGGGGAGGGTGAAAGAGAACTTTTTTATGAATAAAATTTAAAACAGTGGACCATAAAAATGAGTGTGACTCAAGGGAGAGATCATTAGTGTAGAGGGAACAGTCATTGGAAAGATGCAGAAGTGATCAAGGGGATATATAGTTTCTCAATAGCAGTGAATAATCTAGATTATGTAAATGGTTGCTCTAAATGGTTATTATAAAAGAAAAAGTTATGATAGGTTGTGTCCAGATTTGTGGAACGCTTTCAATGTTATACTAAATAAATTGAAGCTACTTCTTATTAAACAGGAGTCAAAGAAAAACTTTGAGGTGTTGGCATAAATTGAGCTATCATAGGTGAAGATTGATGAGCAGACTTATGAATCATGAAAAAAGATGAAAGAAATAAGTAAATGGACACTGTGATCATGGTGACGAAGGTTTGAATTGGGGAAGAAACAGTGAGAATGAAAAAGTGGACAGGGTGTACATTGGGAGAAACCTTACAAAGAGACTCAATCAATCCTGATTACTGATTAGATACAAGGTTGGAGAAGAAAAAGGAGTACAAGACAATCAACTGTAATTACAAGTCTTAGTAACTAAAAAGTGCCATTGTCAGGAATAACAAATGAGAATGCTTTTAGAGAAAAAGTGGTGAGTTTGGGGGTAGTTTGTTGGTTTAGAGATAGCCACCCTGTGATGATTGGTCCAGAACAGTGAGAAATAAGACTAATGATTTAGATTTAGACATTTATTAAATGGAGTTCAAGTTGAAGTTGTTAAGTAGATAAAATTGCTCAACCTAGAAGTTTCTATAAAAAATAATACAGATCTAGAAGAGTCTTGAAGAATGTCTTCTTTTGAAGTTTAAAGGAAGAAGAAGAAATAGAGGCTGAGTAAGTTCAGATTCAGAGAGCTCCATCAGAATTTGCTGTTAGATAAGACAGTTTTCAGTGGAAGATGAACCAAGGAAGAAGAGAGCGAGGTCAAGACCTGAGAATTGGAGATCAGCCTTTCATCTGGTTCCTCTGGAGACAGAAGTCTTCCAGATGGAGCAACATATAATGGTAACTGAGCATCCAAAAGTATATGGTGAAAAATAGGTAGCAGTTTGGTAATTTCA
Organism: Spermophilus citellus; assembly: GCF_964194105.1. Lineage (NCBI taxonomy): Eukaryota > Metazoa > Chordata > Mammalia > Rodentia > Sciuridae > Spermophilus > Spermophilus citellus. The sequence continues at coordinate 180,025,379 of NC_138183.1, forward strand.
GGGTATAGGAAAGGTGCTTTTACACTGGTGTGTCCTAGCTGATAGGAAATAAAAAGCCAATGAAGAAGAATATGGAAATATAATCAAAAAGCAGAAATAAGTTAGTTATTGTTGTGTTTTGGATAAATATGAGTTGTTCCCCCAAACGCTCATGTGTAAGACAATGCAAGAATGTTCCAAGGTGAAATGGTTACATTATGAGAGCTGAAACTTAATAGGTGGATTAATCTACTGATATGGTAACTATAGACAGGTAGGGTGTAGCTGGAAGAAGTAGATCACCGGAAACCTACCTTTGGGATTTATATTTTGACTCTGGTGAGTGGTACTCCCTCTTTCTCTCTCTGTTTCCTGATTGTCATGTTCAGAGCTGGAGACTATCAAGCCAAGTGAAATAAGCCATTCCTAAAAAACCAAAGGCCTATTCTCTTTGATATGCAGATGCTAACTCACTATGGGGGCAGGGAGTTGGGAGGTTGGGAAGAACATTTGTACTTTGGATTAGAAAAGGAGAATGAAGGAAAGGGAGGGAAAATGGGAAGAGGAAAGATAGTAGAATGAATTAGACATTCCTTTCCTATGTGTATATATGATTACTCGACCAGTGTAATTCTACTTCATACTCAACCACAAGAATGAGATGTTACCTACCATATAAGTATAATATGTCAAAATGCATTCTAGTCTCATATATAACTAATAATAACAAATAAAAAATTAAAAATATAAGATAAAACTTAGAAAGTACAGGGAAAGTGGCTCAGTGGTAAAGAACCTCTTGGTTCATCCTTAGTAGCAATTTTTTTTAAAAAATGAAATGTTTTACTATTGGATTTATAATTAAAAGTTTCTCAATAGGTAGTTCTGAAGATTTGAAAAGCATAAGACTTGAAAGAAGAAAGCCAAAGTCAAAGAAAATAGAAAACAAATTTCTTAATAGTGGCTAAATGACTCACTGGCTTACAAAACATATAAAAATTTCTGGATATCTTAGTAAGGCCTTTACGATTCGCTTGGTCATAAGCCAGTTGTTTTATTAATGGCATTGCTTGTTCTGTATTCCCAAAAATTCTGGTAGCTGTTTGAATAAGCCTATCTACAAATTCAGCGTAAGGTTCATTAGCTCCTTGTATTATCTTAGATAATTGACCTTGTAAACCTCCATGTCCTTGTAAAGTCTTCCATGCCTTAACTGCATCTACAGCAATTTGTGAGTATACGCCAGGATCATATGCAATTTGTTGCTGCGGATCCTCATAAGGTCCCTTTCCTAACAACATATCTAGATTTCTCTGAGAATAACCAGCTGCTGCATTTCGCCTAGCCGTCTCCTTGCAAAATTCCTCATTGGCAACCTTCCATAACAGGTATTGTCCTCCATTTAGCACAGCTTTACACATATTAGCCCAATCTGCTGGCGTCATGTTCAAGTTGTTAATGGATTCGACCAAGCTTACAGTGAAGGGTGCTTGAGGACCATAGGTTGTTACAGCCTCTTTTAGCTCCTTCACTGTTTTGAAATTTAAACCCTGGTAAATTCGCTGCCCTCCTACCTCAAATACAGGGCATACTTGAGATCCTGTCTCAGGATCCCAACTATCAACTGCGGGGGTTGGGAGTCTCCTAGCATATGGAGGTGGTGCTGTTGATTGGACACTTATGTCCTCTGGTGATAGAATGCTGTTAGTAGCAGTCTCCTGTAGAGGTGGTGCTGATGGTTGGACACTTACACTCTCTGATAGAAAGGTGTTATTAGCAGTCTCCTGTTGTAACTTTTCCCCTGATGGCTTTTTCTGCTCTAAACTTCCTTCCTCTGTCTCACTAGCTCGAAAGACCTTCTCTTTTACTTGAATCTTTATGTCTTCTCCTTCCTCTACCTTTGTCTGAATTGAAGGCTTTGGACTAAGCAAACCAGATACCAACGCCCACAATGTCAATGTGCCAACTGGCAGAGTCCCTGGGTTGTTCTTTTCTATTCTTTTTAAATCTTCACCATGATGGTTCCATTGTGATATATCTAACAACTCCTCCTTAAAAAGCCATGGGCTACATTGTTGTATTGTATCAACGTATGCCCTGATTGTTCTTGATTTTACTGCGATGCCTCCTTCCTCTAACAATTTACTTAACAGTCTTTCGGTTTGTTTTTTACTAATTGCTGATCCCGTATTTCTACTATAATACAACCCAACAAGATAACACCAAACAAAACCGAGACAGAATGAAATAAAAAGGGAACAATAAAAATTCATTATAGCCTTTCTATCCTCCTGACATGTGCATCCGTCCTTTCTCCCTATCTGTTCCTCAGACGCAAATAGTTTTTCCTCAGATGCAAATAGTTTTTCCTCAGATGTGAGCGGTTTCTCCAGGGACAGGCAAGTTAAAACAAAAATGAAGCAAAACAAAAGAGGAATCTTAGAATGGCTACCCATCCTCTCGCCCTGCCCTCAGGGGCGAGCAGTTTACTTACCCTCAGTCGCTCCCCGTGCGAGCCACCAAATGCCGCAGTCTGGCTGGGCACAATTCAGGAGCCACTTGTCAAAAGAAACTAACTTTATTTTTAGAACTACAAACGCCAAACAAAACAGCTCCTCAGGGAAAACCCCTCAGAGCCCAACTGCCACCACCGGCTTTCCACAAGCCTCTCACCCCCACACCAACCTCACCACCTCCCACAATCCTCCTGTTCTTGAGGCCGATTGGCTGGGTTGCGTGGGCGGAGCCAAAGAAGTCCTCCAATGAGCAGCTCCGTGGAGGAGCCAATCAGCTAGATGTTGCTGGGGCTGCTGTGAGCCAATCATCAGCTGGCAGTCTGAAGGGCAGGGAAACAGCCCAATGAACATCACCGCAGAGGAGCCAATCAGCTAGATGTTGCTGGGGCCGCTGTGAGCCAATCATCAGCTGGCAGCTGGTTGCTGGCAGCTGGAAGTTTGCTGGGGCCCCTTTGGCTGTGGCTCTCAACAATGTTACATAGGAAGAATTGTGAACCAAAGCCTAGAGGCTAAATCTGATCTGCTACCTGCCTTTGAATATAAACTTTTATAAAACTACAGCCAAGCTATCTTCCTGTGTTCCTTCTTTCCTTCCACCATTTTTCCCTATAGACCGCCGCCCCTTTCTTCCTTTTGATCCTTTTCAAAAAACATTTACTAAATGTTTATATACAGTGATAAAAGAGTTCTGAACTTTGGCCCATCTTACAACTAAGCTCTTCATGTGAAATCCAGTATAGATCCAACCAAGATATCAATTATTCATGCTCTCCACTACTTCCTGAAAAACACTTATACATTGTAAATAACCATAGAGAATGTTGATTTTTTGACTCTTTGCAGCAATACATTTTGAGCCTGTAACTTCAAAATGCTGAATGTCTTTGTTGAGAGACTTCTTCACATATTTATTCTACCCTATTGTACTGGTAATAATCTATACAGTGGGAACTGAAAGGTAGCTTAGTAGTAATCACTTACTTAGTATGTGCGAGGTCCTAGGTTCAATCCCTAGCACTGCAAAAGAGAAAACCATAAAGAACTTTACACATTGGAAGAATTTGATTCCCTATTATCATATTTTTAATGCTGATTATCATCTAATAAAGTTTTAGAAGATAATTTTTTCTCTGACTTTCTAGTCATATCTCATTTTCATTCCATTAAGTATACAGTTGACAATATTCTTTTAATATAGTTTAAAGTTATTACTGAGCAAATTTATTAATGGTAGCACCTCATGGGGTTGTTCAGAGATTTATAACTTAGCTTCCATGAAAGCATTTAGTCTAGAAAAAATTTGAATGAGTTACAAATCGTTAGTTATAAATAAAGTGCCACTACTTTCAGTGCTGGGAAAGAGAATTTTCACTATGTCTTTTATTCAAACCAAATGTAAAACAGAACCAAAAAAAATGGTTTTGAATGATCAGAAGACATACTCAGTTGCGATGATTGATTTGAAGACATTGCAATATTGGGATTATTCTAGGAAAGGTACATAAACTTATTTTGGCAAGATGCTGAAATTTACAACCAACAAAAAATAAACCATAGGAATTCAGTGTATTTCTTGGGAGGAAAAAGCAGCTTTTATTCACCAATCCTTACTAAGGTCTATAAAGAGAATCTTTCATAATTTTAAATACACCTATCTATATTATGTAATCTACAAATTTTCCAATAGTAGTTTTACCAAGTATAGTTGAAATTTCTTTATAAATAACATTTTCCTTCCTCTATATGAGTATTTGTATGCTTATTGTTAGTGAAGAATAAGTAATATTTTAGGGAGTTCTACACATTTTTGTGGTGTTAACCCTCAGGAATTCCTACAGAGTAAGAATTATTATAATCAATGCATAGGCTCTGTTTGAGGCATCTTGGTATTAGCTGGAGGAATAATGAAGACACATAACTGCTCAGCGACACTAAGCAAGACTAGAACCTGGACCTCTTGATTCCAGAACCAATCCTCTTTCTCTTAAATTTTTCATAATATCATGAAGCTTTCTTCTAATAAGTCCCAATATTTGTAAGTGTGAGTCTTCATGTCTAACATATGTTATTTGATATCTCATTCACCCTAACATAAGGTATAAGCTGACTATACTTCAGTATTCTCCTCTAAAAATGGATAAAATAAAACCAGTTACCTCATTCCAAGCTGTTCTAATGTTTTAATGGTATCAGAACACGTGGCATGCACTAAATAGTCTGTAAATAGTCAATATTATGGTAAAGAGTTTTGTGGCTGGATTAAGCAGATCTAATTAGCAATTTTGCCTTATCTAGTAGAGTTTAGGGAAAGGATGCTTCAGGACCATTTTTCATCATTCCCTACTTACAATGTATTGCTGCAGTATCAAGAATCAGCACCAGGGACAATGCAAAATGTAAAACAGAAGTGCCACTTAACAATTATATTTGGCTATAGATGTTTTAAATAGTATTATCAAAGCTCATTAATAAAATTACCATCTAAGACAAGGAATATAAAGCAAAATCAAAAGTGTTTCTATTATTTATAAGAATGTTGAATGAATTCTGTCTCTATTCCACAGAAGGTATTCATGCATGTGATGGCAGGAAAAAATAAAAGACACATCCATTTCTAAAGAATAACGTCTGGGACTCTTTCAACTGTTAAATTATTTCAATTATTTTATATTACCTTAAAAAATCAAATAGATTAAGCAGCATATAATAATCTAAATGACCTTTTTTTTTACAACCATCCTGACAAAAGTAAATTTATGATAGTAGGGGATAGGAAAGGTAGCAGAATACAACAATTACTAATAGGGCATTATGTAAAATTGTGGATGTGTAACTGACGTGATTCTGCAATCTGCATTTGGGGTAAAATTGGGAGTTCATAACCCACTTCAGTCTAATGTATGAAATATGATATGTCAAGAGCTTTGTAATGTTGTGAACAACCAATTTAAAAAAAATAAATTTATTAAAGAGGAAAGAGTGGGCTGAAATTTAAATCAAATTTTTAGTAGAAAAAGACCAAGAGATCACATCCAGAAATCCTTTGTCTTCTGCCTCTGTTTCTGTCAAATATAAATTACTATCAATATAGATAGATTTTTAGTATTAGGAGACATGCAATGTTTTTTTCCTCACAATTACTCAGCTATTGGAGGAAAGCCAAGATAAATTCAGAGAGCAAAAGGTCTTACTTTATAGGAAAAGAGAAATATTCAGTTGTTTACATGTTTCTGTGTGTATACATGAGCACAAACACAGGAATTTAGTTAAATACAAGTGTCCAAAGATAATTATCCAAAGACTTACATATTATTTAATTCTCAACTCAATTAACAACCAACTTGGGATGTTAGACTCATTGTTCAAACTCATCCTTAATTTATTTAATTATAAAATGAGAATATTGATTCTCATTCAAATTGATGATGTTTGAAAGAATGTATGTGAAGACTCTTTTTGCTTTGAAAAGCAGTACATTTGAAGAAATGATTGTTGGATTTTTATCTATACAAAATATTAACCAAAATTTAAATGTTTTCCTCAGGTGATCCGGAAGGGAGAAGTCAGCTGTTGTTGGACCTGCACGCCTTGTAAGGAGAATGAGTACGTCTTTGATGAGTACACCTGCAAAGCATGCCAGCTGGGTTCCTGGCCCACTGATGACCTGACAGGTACATGTATCACAATCTCATCCCCTTCCTCTAAAATCAACTGAAAACAGGCAAACACAGTAGAAAAAAAAAAGGATCACATCTTCAAGTATTTCTCATGTTAGGTGGTCTTATTTATGGGACAAATAATTCCCTAAAGAACACAAGCCTTCCCAAAGGCTGAGCTAATCATGACAATCTATAGATATTGGGGAGGATCCATCTATACCTCTCTCCTCATCCCAAATTAGATCAAAATTCCTAGATGTCAACCCATCCTCAAGATGTTCCTAGAGATTCATAAGCAGGGATTCAGTTAAGTATGTAATTTAAGGAGTACAGGGGAACATATTACCTAAGAAAAGACTGAAATATATTACAACACATTCAAGAGCAAATAGTAGAGCCAAATTGTGTAGAAATTTGACAAAAATTATTTGCTACTTTTTTATTTTTAGTTGTAAATGACCACGTTACCTTTATTTTATGTATTTATTTTTATGTGGTGCTGAGGATGAACCCAGTGCCTCACACATGCTAGGCAAGCTCTCTACCACTGAACTACAACCCTAGCTCCTAAAATTATTTGCTGTTCTTAATGCTTTTCCTTAACTGAAACCAGGAGCCTCTTACTAATAAGAGCTTTTAAATTAATGTTGTCTCAGGTCAAAACTTTTCAATGCCTGTTTATTTTTTGCTTTTTTATTCTGTATTGGCTTTTGTGTTTTTAGTCCAAAGAATGATTGTCTGTATCCTTGTTTTTTCATTCTATATTTCAAAGCCACTTCAAGTTTTCACAATACCAAAGCTGATGTGTCTCCTCCCAATCTTGTTTCCAACTTTTCATCAATATACTCATAGTGTCCTTTTTGCCTACTAATGAAATAAAGATATAGAAATTAAAATACTGTCCTTACCTTTAAGAAACTCACAGTTTTAATGTGGAATGGTAAAAAGTAAAATTTATTACAATATAATGAGGGCATAGACTTCTGTACAGGAGAGAATGAGAAGGGCACCCATGGGGTACAAAGGAGCACTCTAGGCAGAGGGCTCACCATGTGGTATGTCAGGCCATCTAGTGGCCAGCTTAACCTTCGGTATTGAGATGGATTTTAATGCTGGAAGATCATAAGGTCATCAGTGTTAGACTCCATCCCTCACAGGATGAGAGATTGTTCATGCTAGTTTTATTAGCTTACTTCAAAATCCTGGGTATACAAATCCTGTGATCCTGGACCTTTTGAAACTTGCTTATATTACAGATTTTTAGCAATTGGTATTCATACTGAATACTTGTTTATGTTTTCATTAGTACATTATCATTACACAAAATAGTGGGGTTCATTTAGGTAAAAATCACATCTGCATGGAACCTAATTTGCTCCCCTTCAGCCCCTAGTACTTATTCTTTTCCTTCCTCCTTCCCACTAAAATTTGATTTAAGAAAACATCCAAGTACTTTGTGATAACACTTGAGTCCTGTTTTTGCTGACAGGCAAGTTTTCTGATGTTCTTATTCATCTTGGTATACCCAGAGCTTGACTCAATGTTGAATTTAAAGCCTTTAGGAAATTTTCTTATGAAACAGATGAACTACTGTGTATGTGTGTATGCATGCATGAACATTTACATGTATACATATATGTACACAAAATTTAAATGCTGGGTTAAAAAAGGTATTATGATTGGTTTTCTTGGAAATAAAACAAGGAACAATATTGGTGACACTCCCTTTACATTGATTTTATATTTTTCTAATTTCAACCTGAATTATTGCTAAATTTTAAAACTTTTTTGCATGTTCAACTATCTTTCATAGGGAAGAAACTTGTGGGCAAATACAGTAGTCCCTTAGAGTCTGTGGGGGATTGATTTCAGGACCTCCTACACATACAAAAATCTCCTGATGCTCAAGTCCAATACATAAAATGGTGTACTATTTGCATATAACATAGGCACATCATCTGTATACTTAAAGTTATTTATGGATAATTTGTAAGACAAAAAATGTAAAAGGCTATGTAAATAGCTGTTAGAAAGGAATTTTTTAGGATATAATGACAAGTAAAAATGTCTGTACTTGTTTAGTATACATGCAGGGTTTTTTTTTCAAATACCTCGATCCACATGCATTTGGTTGAGTCCATAAATATAGTCCCATGAATAAAGCATCAGACTATATATAGATGTATATTTTTGTCCTATATGAGACTGTGCTGCTGAAAATGAAATTTAGCATAGCCTGTTATTTTATTAATTTAATAGGTACATGTCTTATTATTACTATTTTAATTACAGTAATGGGTAATGGAGAAATTGAATTGAAAACCATTCATGGTTCCTACATCTCTTGGTCTCCAAGTAGTGTCCTTATATATCTTACCATGTTGGAGGAACAGACACACATGTGCACACACTGACAAATTGTGTTAAAAAGTATGAAGTAAAAGAAAAGGAGTCAAAAATGAAAATATTAGAGAATACATTGAGGTCACAAAAGGTTTCTCTGGAGAAGTGAAAATTACCTGATACCAATATGATAATAGAAATAACTAACATGTGATGGGGAGAAGGGCATTTTGTACCAAGAAAACAGCTCACATACAGGTCTGTATATGGAAAAGCAGTTTGGAGAATGGTATCAGAAGAGATAAAGAAGAATAACAGGGGCAAAATCTTGTACAGCCTAAGAACATGCTCAGGATTTACATGTTTTAACTGTAATGAAAACCCATTATAAGGTCTCAGTGGATGCAAAAACATTACTACTCAAGGAATACTTTAAAAAATAGCATTCTGATTGCTGTGAAGGAGAAAAAAATTGGTACAGGTGGAAGGTAGGAGCAGGTAGACAAATTGGATGGTTGTCACTACTGGGAGTTCTCAGTCTCCTGAACACAAGAGTGCTTTGGAAGTATATGAGACATATACTTTGGTATAGAATTGATAAGTCATTTAAAAAGATATCAAGCTTAATGTCTTAAAGATTGGAAAAAGAGATACATCCTTTCATAAAAACCAAGAGTTTAAATTTTTATCAGATCAGTTTGAGATGCTTTTGAGATTATTAAATGGGAATTAATTCATGTAATAAATTCAGTCATAAGTTTGTGCCAAAAAATATAATAGGTTCTAGAATCACATATATATGCTCTAAGTTTTTAAAAAAACTCAGAGTCTAGTGGGAGAAAAGCATGTAAACATATAACAGCACAGTGAAGTTAGCACTAGAGGTGAGCAAGAAATGGGTATTGAGGACAGCATTGTGAACTTTGCAGAATTTGGGAAGCTTTAATCTTAAGGCATAAATAGAAGCTCACTTTAACAAAGTGACCCTGAATATATGACAAAGCAGCTCTTTCAGAATTATTAACACCATAATCTAAAGATCAAGGAAGGGCTGGGGTTTTTTTCTTTCTTTTTTTCCCTCAGTATAATATGGGTGCACGTTTTATTTGTTGTCTGTTATCTAAGAGACTTTCTGTAAAGACTATTCTTCCCACTGCTCATTCTATTTTATCCCCCTTTCTAATCATCTTTCCAGAGTAACAAGTATTCTTTTGGTTAATGTTTTTTATTAGTGCATTATAGTTATACATAATAGTGGGTCTCATTTTGATACAATCATATATGCCTGGGAATGTAGTTTGCTTCATTTCAGTCCCTGCTGCTTCCTCTTTCCCTCCCTTTCTCTCTCCCCCTCTTCACGTTCCTCTACTCTAATGGTCTTCCTTCCATTTATTTGTTATTTTTATCTGATGCATTATAGATATACATAAAGGTGGCATTCACTGTGGTATAGTCATAGAAGTACATAGAAAAATTTGATCAATTCACTCTGCAGTTCCTTCCTTTTCCAATCCTTCTTTCTTCCCCCCTCAATTTTCTTCCTCTGCTCCACTGATCTCTCTTCTATTTTCATCCCCTTTTTTAACATTTTTTTTAATTTAGTTTTTGCATATGAGAGAAAACATTTGACCGTGGATTTTGTGAGTCTGGCTCATTTCACTTAGCATGACATTTTCCAGTTCTGTCCATTTACCAGCAAATGCCATAATTTCATTCTTCTCTATGACTGAGCAACACCCCATTATGTTTATATACTGCATTTTCTTTATCCATTTATCTGTTGATAGGTACCCGGGTTGGTTCCATAACTTGGCTATTATGAATTGCACTCCTATTGATCTTTCCTCTGCCTATATCACCATATTATTCTAATTTTAGATCTTTTGCATAAACACCAAGGAATGCAATAGCCAGGTCATATGGTGGTTCTATTCCTAGTGCTGAGAAGAATCTCCATTCAGCTTTTCAAAGTGGTTGTACTAATTATCAGTTTCACCAAAAATCTATGAGTATACATTTTTTCCAAATCCTCACCTGCATGTATTATTATTTGTATTCTGGATGATTATCCTTCTAACTGGAGTGAGATGAAATCCCAATGTCATTTTGATTTGCATTTCTCTAATTGTTAAGGATGATGAACATTTTTCCCATATTTATTGGTAATTTGTATTTATTCTTTTGAGAAATATGTTTAATCTTTTTGCTTATTTGTTGACTGAGTTGAGGTTTTTTATATTATTTTGAATTCATTATGTATTCTGTGTATTAATCCTCTGTTAGAAGAATAATTGGCAAAGACTTTTCTCCCATTCTGTAAGCTTTCTCTTCATGCCCTTTTTTTTCTTTTTCTAAGCATTAGTTTTAATTGTAATTATTAGCACATATTAATTATACAAAATATAAAATGAAATTTTGTGAAATTTTCATGATGCATATAATTCACTTTGATTGTATTCACCCTCTTTTAAAATTTTTAAAAATATATTTTTAGTTGTTGATAGACCTGTATTTTATTTATTTATTTATATGTGGTGCTGAGAATCAAACCCAGTGCCTCACACATGCTAGGCAAGTGCTCTACCACTGAGCTACAACTCCAGCCCTGATTTTTTTTTATTGGTTGTTCAAAACATTACAAAGCTCTTGACATATCATATTTCATACATTAGATTCAAGTTGGTTATGAACTCCCAATTTTACCCCATATACAGATTGCAGAATCACATCGGTTACACATCCACATTTTTACATAATGCCCTATTAGTAACTGTTGTATTCTGCTACCTTTCCTATCCTCTACTATCCCCCCTCCCCTCCCCTCCCGTCTTCTCTCTCTACCCCATCTACTGTAATTCATTTCTCTCCTTGTTTATTTTCCCGTTCCTCTCACAACCTCTTATGTGTAATTTTGTATAACAATGAGGGTCTCCCTCCATTACCATGCAATTTCCCTTTTCTCTCCCTTTCCCTCCCACCTAATGTATCTGTTTGATGTTGATCTTTTCTTCCTGCTCTTCCTCCCTACTCTGTTCTTAGTTGTTCTCATTATATCAAAGAAGACATTTGGTATTTGTTTTTTAGGGATTGGCTAGCTTCACTAAGCATAATCTGCTCTAGTGCCATCCATTTCCCTGCAAATTCCATGATTTTGTCATTTTTTTAGTGCTGCGTAATATTCCATGGTGTATAAATGCCACATTTTTTTTATCCATTCATCTATTGAAGGACATCTGGGTTGGTTCCACAGTCTAGCAATTGTGAATTGTGCTGCTATGAACATCGATGTGGCAGTATCCCTGTAGTATGCTCTTTTAAGGTCTTCAGGGAATAGTCCGAGAAGGGCAATAGCTGGGTCGAATGGTGGTTCCATTCCCAGCTTTCCCAGGAGTCTCCATACTGCTTTCTAAATTGGCCGCACCAGTTTGCTGCCCCACCAGCAATGTGCAAGAGTACCCTTTTCCCCACATCCTCGCCAGCACTTGTTGTTTGACTTCGTAATGGCTGCCAATCTTACTGCAGTGAGATGGTATCTTAGGGTGGTTTTGATTTGCATTTCTCTGACTGCTAGAGACGTTGAGCATTTTTTCATGTACTTGTTGATTGATTGTATGTCCTCCTCTGAGAAGTGTCTGTTCAGGTCTTTGGCCCATTTGTTGATTGGGTTATTTGTTTTCTTATTGTTTAATTTTTTGAGTTCTTTGTATACTCTGGATATTAGGGCTCTATCTGAAGTGTGAGGAGTAAAAATTTGTTCCCATGATGTAGGCTCCCTATTTACCTCTCTTATTATTTCTCTTGCTGAGAAAAAACTTTTCAGTTTAAGTAAGTCCCATTTGTTGATTCTTGCTATTAACTCTTGTGCTATGGGTGTCCTATTAAGGAATTTGGAGCCCGACCCCACAATATGTAGGTCGGAGCCTACTTTTTCTTCTATCAGACGCAGAGTCTCTGATTTGATATCTAGCTCCTTGATCCACTTTGAGTTAACTTTTGTGCATCTTCATGCCCTTTTTTCCTTTGCTGTGCAGAAGACTTTAAATTTGATCCTGTCCTACTTTATTTCATTAGTTCATTGTGTTTTTTTCTTCTGCACAGTCTCTCCATCTATTCTGATAGTTTTAACTCTTCTCTACATGACTCCCATATTGATTCTTGTTTTTATTTCTTGAGCTTTAGGAAACTTTTTTAAGAAGTGGATACCTGCACCATATGTTGGAGTGTTAAGACTATGCTTTCTTGTGGCAGTTGCAAAGTTTTGGTCTAATTCCTAGGATTTGATCCACTTTGAGTTGACTCTGGTACAGTCTTTTGTACAGAGTTTCCTCACATTGAGTTCATCAAAGCAATTGGTTTACTACCCTGGCAAATAATATTGGGGACTCCTACATTGCCAGACATTATAGTAATTTAAGTTTACCACAAACTTGAAAAAAGTCATTATTTTACAAATATTTCTGCTCAGTTTAATAACTTTGATGCTGCATGCTCTCTGTCTCTGCAGCCATATCACAAAACAACTTTCTCTGACCTATCTAAACACTATTTCTGTTTTTTTTCCCCTGGGATTTATTGTTTTTCATTCCACTTCATCTGTATCATTCAAATTTGATGTATTGCTGGCTCCCTCATTAGTTCATTGTGTTTTTTTCTTCTGCACAGTCTCTTCAAGTGAATTTATCTATTCTGATAGTTTTAAATCTTCCCTACATGACTTTCAACAGTCCAGCTTAGCCTGCATTTTTATCCTGAGTTTCAAGAACACAAATCTTACTACTTGCTGAATGTGTCCATTTGTTTAGTCTACAGATATTTTAGTCCAAGATGTCTATACCTCATAATTTCACCATTATACACTTGCTTTTCCCATTATGTCTCCTATTTCAGTCAATGACACCATCATTACCTTAGTTGTTCCAACCAAAAAGAAATGGGTTATCTCAGACTCTTCTCTCCTTTTGGGCACCCATATCCAAGCCTGATTATCAGGCTTGATTATTTTAATTACTAAATATTTTTAACTTCCTCTCTTCTCCATTTGTACAACTTTTCACATTTGATAATTGCAATTTTTCGTTTCTTTTTTTGCATATTTTATGCTTCATGCCTCAAAGTCTACTTTTCATCTTGCTTCCAGAGAATACATTCAAAATATAGTTCTCTTCCCTCCATTTAATTGCTCCTGTAGAGAGAAATAAATATCTTTTTCTTTCCTACCTAAGATCTATGGTTGAGGCCATTTTAACAAAAGAAAACCATACAGTTTTTAAGATAAATTTTACATAATGTGGTATGTTTTATAAAGAAACAAAGACCCTAAAAGTAGGGTAAACCTCTATATTTTATATGCTAGGTTTAATGGAGAAGTGAATCATCAGATAGAAATATGATTACATTTTTTAAGAAAAACTTGGGATCTAATTATTATAAACTCTCAGTGATCCTGTCTAGAGATAAAGATCATTCTTTCCTCTGGGTATGAAAAAGTTTTCTGAAAAATGAGGGTTTAATGACATGCTTTTGGGGAAAAGGCCATAAAGAAGCTGAGGGTGAGCTTTCTGCTTCTGCTAATATTTATATGCTAAAGTGACATATTTTCAGATAGTGTATCCTGAACACATCACTCAACACTTAACAGTGGTTTTGTATCTCTGAGGATATACTCCAGGTTTTCAATGTGGCACACAAAACTTCCTCTCTCCTCCACCCTTCTATAGTCATTCTAGGTCCAGTAGTCATAGCTTTTTACCTCTCATTTTATTCTAGTGTCAAACACTGCTTGCAATCCTCATCTACACACCATGTTCTTTTATTGCTCCATGATTGGACATTTATTGTCTGTCTGCCCAGAATGTGTTTACCCCTCTTTCTAATTGAAGTAACTCCCCCTCTACCTTCCCTACTCTGCATGGGTGTCACCTTCTCCACAAAACCCTCCTTAACATGTTCAACCTGCTCAGTTTTTTTTCTGTATTTATAAGGAAATGTTGCTTCCCTCTTTGCACCATTTGTTTTCAAACTAGACTTTAATTACCTATATACCTATCCACGTCTCTTACTGAACTGATGGTTTCTTAAGGGCACAACTGTCTTCTTTCTATATTTGTAATCGCAATACTTCATACAATGCCCAACATAAAGTAGTCACTCAGCAAATATAAGTCAACCCGCAGTAAAATGGCATAGAGAGTGGTAGATGAAAAGCAAAATAAATTTTAGGGCCAGCCTAAGAAGACAGCCTTTGACTAAGGAGTTTGTATTCTATCCTCTAGACACGGTGGGACCAATGGAGATTTTTTAAAAAATGAAATAATTGGACTTTGGATACCTGCACAGATGTATATGTGTGTCTCTGTGTGTGTGTGTGTGCATACGCGCACACACACATTTTACAGGATTGATAAATGCCAAACCTAGAAAGTTCTCCACATGTTCAATCTTTTGTTGGAATCTGCAGGACTTTTCTAAAGAGCCTATAGCTATTTGCAGGCCTAGATCACTGACTGATTCAAAGTAACAGCTCACCTGGAACTTCTCCCTGGAAGATCATTCTGACCATTTCAGCTATGCCAAAGTCTGTCACAGAGGCTTGGGGTTAGCTTTAGGGAACATTATTAGCCTTTATTCTTCCCACTTGGCTTTAGTTGCCCCACTTCAGTCTATAACATGACAGCTCAGGTCAACTTTGGGTAAATGTTGTCATCATGACAAGAAGAACTAAAACTTATATGGTTCCTATATGCCAGACACTGTTTGAAATGTCATTTCATTTAATCCAGATCTAACCCTGTAAAATCATTAACATTTTAGCCTGTGGCCAGCACAAGCTTCATAGGTGAGGGTTGCGCTACTTGAGAAATCCAAAGGGAGTTTAAATTAAAGAGATAGACTCTAATTACCTTTAAACCACCTCTAGGATGGCTTCTCGTACCCCCAGCCTCAAGCTACCTATTAGAGTAGTGAGGTTTACTGAAGAGACTAGGGAGAAAGAGAGAACACACAAGGGAGTGGACTTTTATTGCGGAACAAAAAATTCTGGAGAAAATCCCACCCAATGAAGATTAAGGGAGGCAGTGTCCCAAGGTCAGGTGAGACAATTGGGTCTTCAGGGGTTGTGGTCAGTCAAGCCCTTGGACCAGAGAAGGGTGGGGAAAGCTCTGAACACAAAAATGTGTCTAAGCACCTCTTGCCCAACCATGGAGGTGACTCAAAATCACGTACAAGGATGGCCTCCCACAAACATGACTAAGAGATATGAGTTTACCCAGAGTTAAATAATTGTTCAGAATAACTAGAAATTTCAATCAACCAATACTAATATTTATGTATATATTTACCCTTACATTTGGGAGTGTGTGCATTTATTTTACATAGATAAAAAACTGAAATGAAAGTTATTTATTATTAAAAAAAGACTTATATGAGTGGTAGGAGTATGGATTACTTTTTGTACCCATGAATGCATTTGTATGTGTCTATGAATAAATGTATATATTATTGGATTATATTATGAAAATATATTTTGTCACGAAGCTAGGCATATTCTCAGTAGCAATCATAAATTGTCAGGAACCAGTATCTAGGAATTAAAATGAGTGAGAAAGAGAGTCAGGTATGAAAACTAGGAAGACAAGAAAGAAATAAGATTAAAAGTGAAAGTTGAGAGCAGACCATAGACAATGTTGCCAATTCAACTTCCTTTCTTTGAGAACAGTAAACAATCTAACAGTCATTTATTGTCATCAAGTACCTATGATAGCAGTGAGTAGGATAAACAGGACCTCTTCCCTGAAAGAGAGACGCTTACTAAACATTACAAATAGTAATAAGACATTGAGTATTAAAAACAAAGACCAGAGAGAGGCAGGAGTCTTTATCTGTGGTAGTTAATTTAGATAAAATGGAAAATTGCCTCTTTAACTGGGGAGTGATACTGGCCAAAGATTATTGTTGCATTGTGTGCATGTATAAATATGTAACAACAAATCCCATCATTATTGTGGAAAGGAAAATAAATAAATAAATAAAATTGCCTTTTCAATGACATGTATACATAGAAGAAGTCAAGTGAAAATAGTAGCTAGCCAACTACATTGAAAGTGTTTCAGACACAGAATCCATAACTGAGGAGAAACAGAGTGTAAGGGGAAAATGAGACAGGAAATCTAGACAAAGACCAACCATTGGAAGACTTTGTAAGCCATTATAAATACTTTAAAGTTTACCCAAAGGGAAATTAAAAGCCAAGTATTTATTCACTTAGCCACCTAGCCATTCATTCAATAAACATATATCTAGTGTCTTTTCTGCTTCAGGTATATGGAAGAAAAAAATCTCTTCTCCTTCTGCCCATCCTGGGTTCATTGGCTGAAGCCTCTATAGTAAAAGATATATTAATAAGAAAAATATATGCATTTGTTTACTATAAGGTTCTTGTTTGTTGTTGGGGTCTTGTTTCCTTGTTTTTTATTAATTTTCTACTTATATATGAGAGCAGAATGCATTACACTTCTTATTGCATATACACAGCGCAATGCTTCATATCTCTGGTTATATACAAAGTATATTCACACCAATTTATGTCTTCATACATGTACTGTGGATAATAATGATCATCACATTCCACCATCATTTCTAACCCCATGCCCCCATCCCTTCCCGTCCAACCCCTGTGCCCTATCTAGAGTTTGTCTATTCCTTCCATGCTCCCTCTTCTTATCCCACTATGAATCAGCCTCCTTATATCAAAGAAAACATTTGGCATTTGGTTATTTGGGATCGGCTAACTTCACTTAGCATTATCTTCTCTAATTCCATCCATTTACCTTCAAATGCTGAGTAATATTTCTTTGTATTTATATGCCACATTTTTCTTTATCCATTCATCTATTGAAGGGAATGTAGGCTGGTTCCACAGTTTAGCTATTGTGAATTGTGCTGCTACAAACATTGATGGGGCTGTGTCCTTGTAGTATGCTGTTTTTAAGACTGAGGAGAAGGATAGCTGGGTCAAATGGTGGTTCCATTCCCAGTTTTCCAAGCAATCTCCATACTGCTTTCCATATTGGCTGCACCAATTTGCAGTCCCAGCAGCAGTGTATGAGTGTACCTTTTACCCAACATCTTTTTTTTAATATTTTTATTTATTTATTTATATGTGATGCTGACAATTGAACCCAGTGCCTCACATATATGAGGCAGGTGCTGTACCACTGAGCTATAACCCCATCCCTTTCCCAACATCTTTGTCAACACTTATTGGTGTTTGTATTTATAATAGCTGCCATTCTGACTAGAATGAGATGAAATCTTAGAGTAGTTTTGATTTGCATTTCTCTAATTGCTAGAGATGATGAACATTTTTTTCACATAGTTGTTGATTGCTTGTATATCCTCTTCTGCGAAGTGTCTTTTCAGGTCCTTGGCCCATTTATTGATTGGGTTATTTGGTTTTTTTGGTGCTTAGCTTTTTGAGTTCTTTATATACCATAGAGATTGGAGCTCTATCTGATGTGTGAGGGGTAAAGATTTGCTGCCAAGATCTGTGAAGTGCTGATTTGTTTTTGAGGGAGAGCTTTCTGTTTCCCAGGCTGTTCTCAAATACGTGGGCTCAAGTGATCCTCCTGCCTCAGTATCCTGAGTAAGCTAGGACTACATATATGCATCACTACACTCAGCTAATATAAGTGTCTTGGTAACATGAGAATTCTCATAAAAAAGTGAGGACTTGACAAAGCAGTTAAACCTGGGTGTTTGTACACAAGTCTGGATGGAAAATTAAGAGCTATAGAGAACTGTGTTAGGAAAATGATACAGGTGAAGTGGGAAAAATTACCAAGGCCTATTCATTTAGTTTCCTAACTGGGTCTCTTTATCTTTGGTGATAAGGATGATAATATAAGATGCTACCTTCCTCAAGTACAGGGAGGATGCCTCTCACATGAGGGTCTTATGACCTTCTCAGAGAAGGGTGAGTTAAGGTTAGGAAGTACTTGCTATACATGTTGCTCCCTAAATTCCATCATTCCATTAAAATATTGAGAATGCCAAAGTACCATGTTTGGGGATAGCATATCATGAACCCTATCACAGGCAATATTCTAAGTGCTTAAAATATTTCTATGAACAAAACAGATAAAATTTTCTTCCCCTATGATGTTTACATTCTAGCAGAGAAAATAGTTTTCAACATGGCAATTATCTCGGGGCATATTCAAAAAGTGAATGAGAAAAGAAAAGCAATTCTGGTGGCCAACTTTATAAATATTATTTACATGATCATGTTGCAGACAGTGAATATTGTTTTAAATCATAAAATAGAAGGATACTGGTTTCAGAAGAGACATCATTTGCAAAGAGGGAGAGGAAGCAGTCAGATGGAAATAACAGAAGGGGTTACAGTTATATCAGTAATGTGTATCTGTGTGTGTGTGACTTGAAACAAATATGACAATGTTAACATTTGTTAAATCTGGATTTTTAAAAATTTGTACTATATTTCTTGAATATTTAAAATGTTTATGATTTAAAATATTTCATACTATTAGAACTACTTAAATGTTACTGAAAGATACAACTTAAAAGTAAAAGACAAAATTGGAGATTGCAAAAGGAGAGTAAGAGAAAAACACAGTAAAGAAATTCAGCAAAAATCAATGTGAATCTAATGGTAGTTTGGACAATTATAATGTAGTGGGAATAAAAAGCAATGGAGAGATTGATTAGAAATTAAAATCAATATTACTAGGTAATTGATTCTCTGAGAAGAAGTTAACTACAGTATGGTCTGGTTTGAGAGAGGAAGGAAAAAAGTGGCCAAAGGCAGCAATTTGGGCAAGGCACTCAGAATTCTCTAAAAGCCTCAGCCAGGCTACATTTCATTGCACACAATTCCCTGCCATGTATCTGCAAAAACTGTCCTAGAATAAAATCTTTAATTTGTTTTCTGTCAAAGAATTTCAGAATGGGAATGTAAGTAGCAACAGCTCAGAGATCTTCAGCTCCCTCATCCAAAACCACAGAAGCACTTCCAGGTGGGTTTGCCAGCCTCCGGCAACCTTCCAATAAACCCAAATCCAAGGATAAAAACAACGTGGCTTTCCAGAAATAACTCCGTGGGAAGCTTTATGATGGGAAGTTAGAATGATTTCCTGCTTTTTTACTCATAAGTAAATATATCTTATTTATTAAGTGCAGAGCTGTGAAATGGAAGGAAGACAGTACATATCGGCATTTTAATGCCAATTGGGACATTCTCTAGGAAGCTCTTTTGGTTCCCTGAGTTACCTAATTGCTTTGGAGATTGAAACCTTTGTATCTTCACTTAAGGGGGGAAAATGAACACAGTCAAACACAAAGGAGTGGATGGGAAAGTGAGGGAATAGAGGAAGAGCTCCAAGAGGGTGGAAGCGTTGACAGGCCTTACAACCCCAGCTTTCGAGCTCCATTCTTACAAATATCAATTTCACTTATGTTTCTTAGCTTGTCCTACTTCCGAAGAACTTTTTCTATTTGCCTTTTAATAAGTCAGCACATTAAACAAAAACATGGGGGGAATTCTTTTCATTACCAATAATTATAACTATTTTAAGCATTGTCCTTTTGAATTCCGTGAGGCAGATGTTATTATTTTACAATGAAATTAACTCAGTCAGACTCTGTAAATTGCTCAAGATCACAAAACTAATGGAAAATCAAGCCTGTGGGTTTATGCTATACCACCTCCTTTCTCCACAATCACATTTTAGAGTCTTGTATTTTCAGGAAATTATAGAAAGAAAAATTTCAGCTTCAAACTTGTCAAATATTAATTATCTCAGACTTTTCTGATATTTTTCATTCTAAATATGTTGAAATGGTTCTGGCTATTTGATTATAACAGTTGGACTTAGACAGGAAATGGAGGAATCCTTGCCATTTATTATATATTGTATATTTCTGATTCTTTGGGGGCTATTTGTTAAAATTTTAGATGAGAAATATGTTTATTTATTTATTTTTTAAAATATTTATTTTTTAGTTGTAGGTGGACACAATACCTTTATTTTACTTTCATGTGGTGCTGAGGATCGAACCCAGTGCCTCATGCATGCTAGGAGAGCACTCTACCTCTGAGCCACGACCCCATTCTGAAATATGTTTATTTTTATTGCTAAAATTATAATAGTTTCTGTTGAAATTAAAAAAAATGAAACAGGTTTTCAGAACAGTGCTATCTAGCTTCTTGGCTTCTAGAGCAGGCAATAATCTGAATGGGACATACACTGAACAGATGGTTATGCTATCATTCATTCATTCATTCAACCAGCAAAAGATTATGTGATCAAGTTTCAAGTGTTTTCAACAGAATGCTAAGGTCTATCAATATAGATTAAAATGGAAAGTGCCTGACCTTCTATTTATATGGAATCACATGTCCATAGTGGAAGAAGGCTGATTTATGTAATTGCATTTAGAGTAGAGATGTGAAACATACAATAATGGAACCATTACCAGATGCAATGGTGGTACAAAAGATAGAATAATTCATTCGTAAATATTTAGTGAGTTCCAACTAGATGGTAAACTAGCATTTGTTACTGGGTATGCAGTCATGATGGAGCCACAATTCCTACTCTTGAGTATCCCAGAGCCTAGCCAGAGATGAATGCACCTTCTGTATGTTAAGTATGTCTGGGATTAAGTAAGAACACGTTAATGTTTGTCTAATGAAAACATAAAAGAGGGAGGAAGAAGTAAAGAAAGGAATGAGGGGGAAAATAAAATGCTACTATGAGAGGAAGCATTGATTAATACAAAAACTTTGATGAGGGAAAATTAATGAGATCTTGAAAATTTAGAGGTAACTTCCAAGCAGAAAGGAAATCACTGCATGTGAGAATGAAAAGTTAAGTACATCATAGAGAAATTTTCGGACAGAAAGAACTAAAAAGAATGATATATGTCTTATATAAGAAATGTGTATACGTCTAAAAAATAGTTTTTCCAACATAGCAAATCTCTTCAGGAGCAAATACATCACTATTTCTCATTTACCTTTTCCATGGAAGCCTGTATTATGGGAGTCAGCCTTTTCTAAACAGCAAACATCATAATGGTGATCAGCTGTGAAAGAAAGTGACTCCTTTATTTAAAAATAGGATTTCGGTTCCCTAACCACCTTCTAGATTTCTCCTTTTAAGTTTGCTGCACACTCATCAATACAATTTAAGGAAGTTGAATTTTTGACAAATGTAGTACCCAAAAATATAGTTGAGGATTTAAAGATGTGTCTGCAACAACTTATTTTTATTATCTCCCGATAGCATGGGGTTTAAATCAAATGGCTTTAGAGTCAGGCATAGTCATGTTCAAACCTGTGTTCCACCAATGACTCATTGCATGACATCAAGCAAGTAAATTTCCTTCTCTGAGCTTCAGCTTTCTTTCCATAAAATGGAAACAATTGCCACAATTAGTTCTTAGGATTGTTGAGGACTTTAAATAGCATACAAACAGTTTAGAACCCATTAAATGTTCAAATATCTTAACTATTATCACCTTTGTTACTAAAGTTTTAATAGCTAAATGAATAGAGGCAAATGGATTGATTTAGAAATGGAAAAAATGAGAAAAATTGGGAAAAGTTTCAACATGACACTTTTTTTATTGTTGGTCGTTCAAAACATTACATAGTTCTTAATATATCATATTTCACAGTTTGATTCAAGTGGGTTATGAACTCCCATTTTTACCCCGTATAGAGATTGCTGTATCACATCAGTTACACTTCCATTGATTTACATATTGCCATTCTAGTGTCTGATGTATTCTGCTGTCTATCCTATTCTCTACTATCCCCCCTCCCCTCCCCTCCCCTCCCCTCCCCATTTCTCTCTCTACCCCCTCTACTGTAAATCATTTCTTCCACTTGTATTATTCTTCTCTTACCCCTCATATCCTCTTGTATGTAATTTTGTAAAACCCTGAGGATCACCTTCCATTTCCATGCGATTTCCCTTCTCACTCCCTTTCCCTCCCACCTCTCATCCCTGTTTAATGTTAATCTTCTTCTCAAGCTCTTCATCCCTACCCTGTCCTTGGTTACTCCCCTTATATCAAAGCAGTCATTTGGCATTTGTTTTTTAAGGATTGGATAGCTTCACTTAGCATAATCTGCTCTAATGCCATCCATTTCCCTCCAAATTCTATGATTTTGTCATTTTTTAATGCAGAGTAATACTCCATTGTGTATAAATACCACATTTTTTTATCCATTCATCTATTGAAGGGCATCTAGGTTGGTTCCACAATCTTGCTATCGTGAATTGTGCTGCTATGAACATCAATGTAGCAGTGTCCCTGTAGCATGCTCTTATTAGGTCTTTAGGGAATAGACTGAGAAGGGGAATAGCTGGGTCAAATGGTGGTTCCATTCCCAGCTTTCCAAGAAATCTCCATACTGCTTTCCAAATTGGCTGCACCAATTTGCAGTCCCACCAACAATGAACAAGTGTACCCTTTTCCCCACATCCTCGACAGCACTTGTTGTTGTTGGACTTCATAATGGCTGCCAATCTTACTGCAGTGAGATGGAATCTTAGGGTGGTTTTGATTTGCATTTCTCTGACTGCTAGAGATGGTGAGCATTTTTCCATGTACTTGTTGATTGATTGTATTTCCTCCTCTGAGAAGTGTCTGTTCAGGTCCTTGGCCCATTTGTTGATTGGGTTATTTGTTATCTTATTGTCTAATTTTTTGAGTTCTTTGTATACTCTGGATATTAGGGCTCTATCTGAAGTGTGTGGAGTAAAGATTTGTTCCCAGGATGTAGGCTCCCTGTTTACCTCTCTTATTGTTTCTTTTGCTGAGAAAAAACTTTTCAGTTTAAGTAAGTCCCATTTGTTGATTCTAGTTGTTAAATCTTGCGCTATGGGTATCCTATTGAGGAATTTGGAGCCCGACCCCACAGTATGTAGATCATAGCCAACTTTTTCTTCTATAAGACACCGTGTCTCTGATTTAATATCAAGCTCCTTGATCCATTTTGAGTTAACTTTTGTGCATGGCAAGAGAAAGGGATTCAGTTTCATTTTGATGCAAATGGATTTCCAGTTTTCCCAGCACCATTTGTTGAAGATGCTATCCTTCCTCCATTGCATGCTTTTAGCCACTTTATCAAATATAAGATAGTTGTAGTTTTGTGGATTGGTTACTGTGTCCTCTATTCTGTACCATTGGTCCACCCGCCTGTTTTGGTACCAGTACCATGCTGTTTTTGTTACTATTGCTCTGTAGTATAGTTTGAAGTCTGGTATTGCTATACTGCCTGATTCACACTTCCTGCTTAGCATTGTTTTTGCTATTCTGGGTCTTTTATTTTTCCATATGAATTTCATGATTGCTTTATGTATTTCTACAAGAAATGCCGTTGGGATTTTGATTGGCATTGCATTAAACCTATAGAGAACTTTTGGTAATATCGCCATTTTGATGATGTTAGTTCTGCCTATCCATGAACAGGGTACATTTTTCCATCTTCTAAGGTCTTCTTCTATCTCTCTCTTTAGGGTTCTGTAGTTTTCATTGTATAACTCTTTCACCTCTTTTGTTAGGTTGATTCCCAAGTATTTTATTTTTGGGGGGGATATTGTGAATGGAGTAGTTGTCCTCATTTCCGTTTCAGAGGATTTGTCGCTCATATACAGGAATGCATTTGATTTATGCGTGTTGATTTTATATCCTGCCACTTTGCTGAATTCATTTATTAGCTCTAATAGTTTCTTTGTAGACCCTTTTGGGTCTGCTAGGTATAGAATCATGTCATCTGCAAATAGTGATAATTTAAGTTCTTCTTTTCCTATTTTTATGCCTTTAATTTCTTTCGTCTGTCTAATTGCTCTGGCCAGTGTTTCGAGGACTATGTTGAACAGAAGTGGTGAGAGAGGGCATCCCTGTCTTGTACCAGATCTTAGAGGGAATGCCTTCAATTTTTCTCCATTCAGAATGATGCTGGCCTGTGGCTTATCATAGATTGCTTTTACAATGTTGAGGTATGATCCTGTTATCCCTAGTTTTTCTAGAGTTTTGAACATAAAGGGATGCTGTACTTTGTCGAATGCTTTTTCTGCATCTATCGAGATGATCATATGGTTCTTATTTTTAAGTCTATTGATGTGGTGAATAACATTTATTGATTTCCGTATATTGAACCAGCCTTGCATCCCAGGGATGAATCCTACTTGATCATGGTGTATAATTTTTTTGATATGTTTTTTAATCCGATTCGCCAGAATTTTATTGAGGATTTTTGCATCTAGGTTCATTAGAGATATTGGTCTGTAGTTTTCTTTCTTTGAAGTGTCTTTGTCTAGTTTAGGCATCAAGGTGATGTTGGCCTCGTAGAATGTATTTGGAAGTTCTCCCTCTTTTTCTATTTCCTGAAATAGCTTGAAAAGTATTGGTGTTAGTTCCTCTTTAAAGGTTTTGTAAAACTCTGCTGTATACCTATCCGGTCCTGGGCTTTTCTTAGTTGGTAGTCTTTTGATGGTTTCTTCTATTTCCTCTATTGTTATTGGTCTGTTTAGGTTGTCTATATCATCCTGACTCAATCTGGGCAGATCATATGACTTAAGAAATTTATCTATGCCTTCATTATCTTCTATTTTATTGGAGTATAAGGCTTCAAAATAATTTCTGATTATCTTCTGTATTTCTGAAGTGTCTGTTGTGATATTGCCTTTTTCATCCCGTATGCTAGTAATTTGAGTTCTCTCTCTTCTTCTCTTCGTTAGCATGGCTAAGAGTCTGTCGATTTTATTTATTTTTTCAAAGAGCCAACTTTTAGTTTTGTCAATTTTTTCAATTGTTTCTTTTGTTTCAATTTCATTAATTTCAGCTCTGATTTTAATTATTTCTTGCCTTCTACTTCTTTTGCTGTTGTTTTGCTCTTCTTTTTCTAGGATTTTGAGATGATATATGAGATCGTTTATTTGTTGGTTTTTTCTTTTTTTAAGGAATGAACTCCAAGCAATGAATTTTCCTCTTAGAACTGCTTTCAATGTGTCCCATAGATTCCGATATGTTGTGTCTGTGTTTTCATTTAACTCTAAGAAGTTTTTAATTTCCTCCTTGATGTCTTCTAAAACCCAGTGATCATTCAGTAACCTATTGTTCATTCTCCAAGTGATGCCTGATTTTTCCTTCCTTCTTTTATCGTTGATTTTCAGTTCATTCCGTTATGATCAGATAAGATGCATGGTATTATCTCTACTCCTTTATATTGTCTAAGAGTTGCCCTGTGACATAATATATGATCTACTTTTGAGAAGGATCCATGTGCTGCTTAGAAAAAAGTGTAACTGCTTGATGTTGGGTGGTATATTCTATATATGTCAATTAAGTCTAGGTTGTTAATTGTGCTATTGAGTTCTATAGTTTCCTTATTTAACTTTTGTTTGGAAGATCTGTCCAGTGGTGAGAGAGGTGTGTTGAAGTCTCCCATGATTATTGTATGGTGGTCTATTAGACTCTTGAACTTGAGAAGAGTTTGCTTGACGAACATAGCTGCACCATTGTTTGGGGCATATATATTTATGATTGTTATGTCTTGTTGGTGTATGGTTCCCTTGAGCAGTATGCAGTGTCCCTCATTATCCCTTTTGATTAACTTTGGCTTGAAATCTATTTTATTAGATATGAGTATGGACACTCCTGCTTGTTTCCGCAGTCCATATGAGTGGTATGATTTTTCCCAACCTTTCACCTTCAGTCTATGTATATCTTTTCCTATCAAATGCGTCTCCTGTAGGCAGCATATTGTTGGGTCTTGTTTTGTGATCCATTCAACTTGCCTGTGTCTCTTAATTGGTGAGTTTAAGCCATTAACATTTAGGGTTATTATTGAGATATGGTTTGTTCCTCCAGCCATATTTGTTTATTAATGTTACTAAACCTGATTTGTTTTCCTCTTTGATTACTTTCCCCCCTTTACTGTCCTACCTCCCACTGTTGGTTTTCACTGTTATTTTCCATTTCCTCTTCCTGTAATGTTTTGCCAAGGATTTTTTGAAGAGATGGTTTTCTAGCTGCGAAGTCTTTTAACTTTTGTTTATCGTGGAAGGTTTTAATTTCATCTTCCATCCTGAAGCTTAATTTCGCCGGATACACAATTCTTGGTTGGAACCCATTTTCTTTCAGTGTTTGAAATATGTTATTCAAGGATCTTCTAGCTTTCAGAGTCTGTGTTGAGAGATCAGCTGTTATCCTGATTGGTTTACCCCTAAATGTAATCTGCTTCCTTTCTCTTGTAGCTTTTAAAATTCTCTCCTTATTCTGTATGTTGGGCATCTTCATTATAATGTGTCTAGGTGTGGATCTCTTATGATTTTGCACATTCAGCGTCCTGTAGGCTTCTAGGATTTGGGATTCTGTCTCATTCTTCAAGTCTGGGAAGTTTTCTTGTATTATTTCATTGAATAGATTGTTCATTCCTTTGGTTTGGAGCTCTGTGCCTTCCTGTATCCCAATGACTCTTAAGTTTGGTCTTTTAATGTTATCCCATATTTCTTGGATGTTCTGCTCATGGTTTCTTAGCAGTCTTGCTGAGCTCTCTATGTTCTTTTCAAGTTGAAATACTTTGTCTTCATTGTCTGATGTTCTATCTTCTAAGTGATCTACTCTGCTGGTAGTATTCTCAATTGAGTTTTTAAGTTGGTTTATTGCTTCCTGCATTTCTAGGATTTCTATTTGTTTGTTTTTTATTACCTCTATCTCCCTGTGTAATTGATCTTTTACTTCCTGGATTTGTTTATGTAGTTCCTTGTCAATGTGATCTTTCATTGTCTGATTTTGCTGTCTCATGTCTTCCTTGAGACTCCAGATCATCTGAAGCATGTATATCCTGAACTCTTTTTCTGACATTCCATCTGTTGCAGTTATTACCTCTTCTAAAGTTGAGTTGACCTGCATTGCTTGTGGTCCTTTCTTTCCTTGTCTTTTCATACTGCTTGCGTTTCTTTCTGCTTGGTGAAACTGTTGTGTTTTTGAAATTTTTCCCCCTGTTTATTTATATTGCTCTTGTATAGTTGGAAAATCTCCCTTGCAGGGCGGGTAGTGGCTGTGCTCCTCCTCTAATTAGGGTGATCTGTCTACCACTCTGGTCAGTTGTAGGTCTGCCCACCCTGCGGGTGCGGGTGGCAGCTCTGCTCTGCCCGCACTCCAATTGTGGTGATGTAACTACCACGCTGGCAGGCCTCTAGGCCTGTTCCGCCGGTGGGTCGCAGGTCTGCCTACCTTGCGGGCTCGGGCGGCAGTTCTGCTCAGCCCCCACTCCCAGTGGGGGTACCTGACTGCCTCTCCAACGGGTCGCTGGGCCTTTTCCGGACACGGGCGGCGGCTCTGCTCCACCCCCACTCCAACCAGTGTGACGTGACTGCCTCGGTGCTACATGTCCACCACGCTGGCAGCCTACCGGGCCTGTCCTGCCAGTGGATCACAGGTCTGCCTACCTTGCAGGCTCAGACGGCGGCTCTGCACAGCCCCTACTCCAAATGGGGTGACTTGGCTACCATGCCATTGGGTCGCTGGTCCTGTTCTAGGCGTGGGCGGCTACTCTCTTCGGCCCCAGCTGCAGTTGGGGTGTCGTGATACCACGCCGGCAGGTCACTTGGCCTGCTCTGGGTGCAGGCGGCAGCTCCACTCTGCCCCCCTGGCCCCCACAGCACCCAGCAGGACCCGGACCGAGAAGCAGTCACCGCAGGTTCCCCAACCCTGGGCCAAAGCAGCTTTGGGAGCCAGAACCCGGCCTCTCCGATCCTGGCTCACGCTCCGCTAGGAACAGACTCCAAGGAGCGACCCCCACGGGTTCCCCTGCCCCAGGCCAAAGCAACTCCGGGAGCCAGAGCCCAGCCACTCCAAGCTCTCCGAGCTCAGTGCACGCTCCGCTGGGAGCAGGCTCAAAGACGCAGTCCCTGCGGGCTCCCCAGCCCTGGGCCAAAACTGTTCCGGGAATCAGAACACAGCCGCCCCGAGCTCAGCGCACGCTCCACTTGGAGCTGGCCTCAACACGCAGTCTCCGCAGGTTCCCCAGCCCTGGGCCAAAGCAGCCCCGGGAACCAGAATCCGGCCGCTCAGAGCCAGGAGCGAGCCCCTAGGAGTATTCTCCACTGGTTCTCCAGCCCAGAGCCTGAGCGATCTGTCTGCGAGACACAGGCAAATACCAGCCTGAAATCACCTGTTCCATAGCTGAATGAGCTGAGATCAGTAGAAAACAGGGATGATTACATCAGCTCTCCAAGATGGCGGCTGCTGTCCTCCTCCGTGGTCCGACTGGTGTCGAGAACCAAACTGGACCGCTTCTCTCCTCTGTCTCAAAGCCGGAACTCAGCACTAAGCACGGCCATTGCACCACTGGCAGGAGCTCCCAGAATCTGCATCGCTGCACCCCCACTCCGGCACCTCGCCGCTTCCCAGTGCGCGCCGCAGTAGCTTTCAGTAGCTTAGGACAGTAACTGTGGAATTACTTTTAGACTTTTCTCATACCTTTTATCGGTCAGGAAATCCCAATGGCTCCTTCTTCACTTCCATAGTTCTATCACTTCCCACTACCTCCACTATAGGTCCCAGTATATGGACTAGCAATTATCATTAATCATGTTTACTGATGCAATAATTTCTGGGCTAGTCTCCCTTATTGGACCCTTGACCCTATTTACAGCCTCTTTCCAATACCCAAGCACAGACATGCAAAAATGTAAGAATTTTCCAACTGGAAAGACTGACAAAAATTAATTAATACATAAACTATATAAAATATTAAATACACAAACTATATAAAATATTAAAAGAAAGCACATGAAACAGAGAAGAAAAGGTAGAACTGGGTGAGAAAGGGATAGTTTTCAGTATTTAGTTGGTTGTATTTAGTTGATAGCTATCTCATTCAAAAATCAAACTCATTACAAATTCTACTTCTGTATGATCTAGCCCTTTGTTACATATCTTCCTGTTTATGCTTCACCTCATCTGGTCCCCCATCCCAACACATAGGTCCTTTTGTTCCTCCATTACAACATCTGAAGTTTCTTTACTTTTTAAGTTTTGTGAATGAAAAATTCCCAAGCAAAGGAAACAGCTGGGGAAATGATCCACACATGTTTAATATCCTTTCTCCCAAGTCTTTGCTCAAATGTCTACCAAAAGCAACCAACTGAATACTGAAAATTATCCCCTTCTTACCCAGTTCTACCTTTTCTTCTCTGTTTCATATGCTTCAATATTTTATATAGTTTGTGTATTTAATATTTTATATAGTTTATGTATTAATTTATTGTTGTCAGTCTTCCCAGTTGGAAAATAAACTAAAAGGCAGGGAAATTTTGATGTATTTTTTGTTAACTTGGATTAGTAAGCTCCTAGACTACAGTAGACCCTGAATTTGTGCAATGGAAGCCAAGACACAAATCCCCATATATTAAGTACCTGTCACCCATCTTAATAGGAACTTTGTATTCTGCCTGCTAATCCACTTGAAATCTCAAAAAGGTTAGAATCATGATCCTTATTTTACAGGAAACGGATTAAAAACAGAAAATAGCTATGCTTGTGATAACATAGTAAGCAGAAATCAGGGCTGAAGCCCTGTCCTGTCTTCATATAAAATCTGTCCTTTTTCCTGTGACTCTCTGCATTCTTTTTTTAAAGGATCTCTAAAATGTAGTGAAAAAAAATTCTATTCATTGATTCTTTTCAAATAATGAGCTTGAAGAAGATGTTTTGATTAATACTGAAATAAGTAATGATTTAAAAAAAAATAATATGCCATGGGTCATACACTGATCAATTGTAAAAAGCCTTTTTCTTTTCCAATTTATAAATTCTTATCAACATATAAATGTGCTTTCCTATCAGATATATAAATTGTGTGGTGTATTTATAGATGTAAACACCACTTACTCCAGGACCAAAAAAAAAAAAAAAAGGTGCTGAAAACCCATCTCAATGGAACCTCTCAAAACAAGTCCTAAAAGAAAACACAAACCAGTATTTATCCTGCCAGAAACCATGCAATGAAAAATGTGCACTGTGCTCTTCCTCACAGTGATAAGTTTGTGGTCTGGCCAAAACAATATAAGCATGGTCAAAACCGCACTGACATGCCCAGACTACAGAAAAGTATGTGGTTTCATTGATTTCAGTTTTTGATAGATATAGCTTACCCAAAATAAATGATCACATTTCTCCCCAAGAACATAAAACATTTTAATGTAGTGTTTGCCACTATATTGTCTAACCTACTTGGAAAATGATTCGTTAAGCATTGGTATATTACATGAGCAATATGAAACAGATAAATGTCTACTGTCCTGACACCTGTTAAATACTGCATTAGACGAGTGAAAAATTCATAGAGCATTGCGCTCTGCCTTCTACTTACAGACAATTTCTGACAATATAATACCATTTACTCAGGGCTGTTTATCTACGAAGAGGCTAGAAAAATAAAACAGTCTGGTTATTCCCCTGAAGAACATTGGAAACAATCTATTAAAACGCACAGGCAATTTAGCAGATGTTGAGTCACTTCTGTTTTATGTATATGCTTCTATTTTTCTCCTTTTCCTTACTTCATAATTATTATGCCACTTTTCAAGTCACAGACTTTCTTATATGGTCCTTGTACTAATCTTTAACAGGCAGACAGGCAGGTATTTTCATCTTTCCTCCTAAAGTTTTTACTGGTTTCCCATCTGTACTCTCAGCAGTAATTCCCTGGAACTTTCTAATTTTCTTATGACACTATATTGCTATGTTGCAGAGTTATCCTTTTGCATATTTGACCTGTATTTGGGTTGTTTCCTTTACATTCTTCTCTTTTCCCATGTCTTTATTTCTTCTTCTATGATTCCTTTCAAATACTTTTTAGTTCCAACCCTACCTCTATACTTCCTTAACCAAAAAGAGATGAAACTGCAGTCCTTACCTTATCAGAATGTTGAGGCATTAAAGAAGGTTTTAAGCATAAAGTGCTTGGCACAGTGCCAGTGGTGTAGTCACAGACCCTGAGTGTTGGGACAGTACTCTATTTTAAAAGAACAGAGACTGCCTTTCTGTCACCATGGTGCTGACCCAGCACCATAAATACAATAAGATGCTCAACAACCTATACGCAACTAAGAAGTGAGCAATGTGCCCTAGTTGTGCTATGTGAATAATTTTCAATCTTTTTAATGGGTAGGTTAATGCATTAATCTTTCTTCTTATGTACCTTTCTTCTACGTGTAGGTTTTCTCTTATTTTCTCTCTAGAATAGAAACAAGCATTTTAAATTCATCAAGTATATACCAGTAGCTCAGTTGAGAAAATATTTATAATATTGTGTCACTTAAATTTTAGAATCTTACAGGCTTGGGGAAAGAAACAGAAAGTAAAATTTATGTCAGAATATGAATACAGTTTTGCAAAAATCCATAGGAAAGGTAATATAAGCCCAAGCCTTACAACCATCCTGGCCTATCTCAAAAAAGAAGAAAATCAAGGATTTATGGAAATACAGAAGGGTTTAGAAAGAGGTTGCAAAAACTGAGTCATAAAAATCAGAAACCCTTTAAATATCTGAACGAAAAACCAGGAGTAAAAAATGCTTTTCTGTATGTAACTTATTTGAAAAAATAAGCAAACAAGCAACAATAACAAAGAATCCAGCAAACTAGGCAAATAGAATGTAATAGTAAATTATTAATACAGTTATTATTATTAAATATGTGAAACTCCACTGAGAGTGTGTTGGTTTTAAAGTGATGACTTCAATGCTTGATTTTATTAAAATACAAAAATTAGTTTGAAGCATTTTACATCTGAAGTCACAAGCAATTTCTTTATTGACCTTTTTCCGGTCATTGGTGTTTAATTTCTTATCTGTGAATTCTTCTACAAGGATTTCTTAAAATTAGAACTGTTATTATAGGTAAGGGAATTCTGTATTATCTCTATGTTATGGAAACATTGAGACACACATCAATAGAATAAAAGGCTCATATCCCCAGGAAATGTGCATTTGCAAGCTGAAAAGGAAGTGTATGTCTTCTTATTCCCCACTTGTCCTCTTCATTAACGTAATCATCCATTCATACAACCTACTTAACTGCTGACTGTGTGCCAGGCACTGTTCTTGGCACTAGAAATACAGCAATAAACAAAGAAACAGTTTCCTGCTCTCAGATTGCTCAGTCTACCACATGAAACAGACAAGCAAACATAGACACAAGCCAGAGAGCCCTTTGACTAAATGGGAGGAACCTGTCATTCAGACTCAGGGAATTGGAATAATCATCCTCAAAGAGGATCTACAAAATAGAAGAATAATGAGAAGTTAGCTAGTGATGAGAGATAGAGGGAAAGTAGACAAGAGGCAAGCATTTCAGTCAGCACATTTTATTATTGAAATACATATGCTGTGTTTTTCCACTCTTATTCATCTGCAGTATGACCAGAAGTCATATTTTTCAAAGCTGTTCCTACAAATGTGCATCTGTGATAATCCTTCCCTTTAGCACTCCGTGGTACTATTAAATCATTCTTTATGTCTTAATTATGAAATAAATCTTGGCATACAATTTCAGATCCTCCAATAAAATATAACCAATAAAGAAGAACAAAAATAAAAAAAACTAAATAAAAATATACTTCTGAATTTCCAGCTCTTTGAGGGATTTTATTAAGGGAATCTAAAACAAAAATATGTAATAAACCATGAAGGGTATATAATAGACTGGGTCCAATGACGACTGGAGGGTTATGAGTCCACTCCAGCAAAATGGGGATTGTTCACAATTAATTCTTGTTCCCTTGTGCTGTGCTTCTCTGTGCCTATTGGAAACACAGAAAATGTTCTATGCTAGATAACTTTAGGGACATAAGAGCAGCAACACCATTATATGTCTTTGGCCAGAGACTTCCAGGACACATAGACTAGACTGAGAAGCTTGCTGCAAAGCTGAAAAGAATGGAATTTCTTAGAAGAAAGCTTGGATTTATGTTAGAATAACAACTATCAAATGCATTTGCCATCATTAGCCATGCCCATGGTAGACGTGACTAATCAATCGGGATTCTATTTCCTACTAAGTAGCCTGAGAACCCCTTTCAGAGGACCAGTTGATGATAATTCCTCCATGGTGTAGCAAAAAAAAAGCATAAATAAGTAAATAAATAGCCTTGAGGTTTCAATCTTAGTCCCTGCAAGTAAATATATCTTATTAAAGCTCATATTGTTTCTCTCTGCAAAATAAAGATAATTGCACTTATTTATTTATTATGAAGAAGACATAAAATTTCTGGTGCATCATCTGGCATGTAGGAGGCACTCAGGAAATGTTAGTTTTTTCCTTTTGTTCACACTAACATTAATGGTACAAAAGCAGTTTCCAAATGAGTCACTGATGAATCTTGTCTAACATTTTGGAAAGAGGCTGAATTTTAATTTCATGGTATGATCATGGCATGTTTTATTTCAAGCTAAGGTAATAGTAAAAATCACTTCACTCTAGAATGTTCTTTCTCTGCAGAGGACTTAGGGACTTTGTTGTTGTAAACAGTAAAACACAAACTGGGCATGATGGTGCATGGCTGTATTCCCAAGGGCTCAGGAGGCTGAGGCAGGAAGATTGCAAATTCAAAGCAACCTCAGCAATGTAGTGAGACCCTGTCTAAAAATGAAAATAAAAACAGCTGGGGATGGGGAGGCTGATGGAGGAGGATCCCAAGTTCAAAGCCATCCTCAGCAAAAGTGAGGCACTAAGCAACTCAGTGAGACCCTGTCTCTAAGTAAAATACAAAATAGGGCTGGGGATATGGCTCAGTGGTCAAGTGCCCCTGAGTTCAATCCCTGGGTTTAACCCCCAATACCAAAAAAAAAAAAAAAAAAGAATGTTGAAATTAACAGCATTCTTAGACTGTGGAAATGATGAAAAATTATAGCTGAAGCTCAATAAATAGAAAATATGAAAAGATTGGGGATGTGTTCAATTCAGAAAGAATTAAGTCTGCACATCCCTGAAATCCAAGCACAACATCCTAGAGATCCAGATCCAGAGAGGTAAAGAAAGGAGGAAAGGCAGACAAATGGTTACTGGTAGAGCAGTTTGAAAGCAAGCATGCTGTTTCTAAGTCACCAGTCCTGTGCTTTGGGCAGTTCCACTGCTCGTGTATTGGGGTAGTCTCCATAGTCCCTTATCAGTTGTACCCCTGAAATGGTCTGATCAGCATCTGAGAACACATACATCTTATTCTCAGAGATTCTCAGCAGCAAATTCCTTTACCCCAAAATACATAGATGTTATAGAGCTTGTAAAGGAGTTCCTGCTCAGCCTGACTTGTAGAATGTCAGGTATCTGTCCTTCATTCCCTCTGCCTGAACAGACACTTAGAACAGGATTTGAAAATGCAGCATCTCAGAACTATTGACTAGAGGAATATTCATTGTGTAGGACTAATACCAAAACACTAAGCATGAGTACCAGCTGTAAGTGAGCAGTCACATTGTTTTCAGGGGTTCAGAAAATCAGTGAGTTGTCTATTCTGTTATTAGAGGTATGGGGAACAGATTGGTGGAATCATGTGATGAATATGGACAGTAGTTTTGGCAGCCCACGTTCCCCCAAATATAAAGTAAGCATTTATATTTGCAATGTATGCCACTCACTTCACACTATGAAATGATGGATAATTCTAAAGAACCATAAAATTATGAATCAAGCATGAAAGGGAGAGAAAGTGAGATATGAACATCTACTTAAATGAATGCTATCAGAATGCAGGATTTGGCTTTCTAGTCTGTGGTTCAAATACATTTCTAGAAAAGAATGTTAATGCATATCTTCTGATGATCACAAAATATTTGTTAGATGAAACTTCATTACCATGTTCAAGATTATTTAACATAAACTACAATAACATGCTATATTAATTAAATACATAAGAAAACTATAAAATGTATACAATTAAGATTCCTAGCCTCTAAATATACTTCTAGAAATTTACCATTATACCAAGAATAAATCAAGGGATTAAAAAAAACTATTAATGAAAAATGTCCAGTAATTAGAAGAAAATAAAGAAGAAACTGAAAAAGAATAACTAGGTATTCAGATGTTTGCTGACCAGTGCTATAGAAAGTGGGATAATAAATGGCATTTAAATTTGTATCATAATAAATCAGCATTATCTCAAGATTCTGAGCTTTGGTACAACATGTTCCAACTTAGGAGAAACACTACTCCTCATTCAAAACAAATAGATATCAGAGTTGAGAGGAAAACATAATGATATACTCCGTGGGAAGATATTGGTAAAGCTAACAATTGATGCTTCATACATGATATTTGGGTGAGGATAAAGAAAAGAAAAACTAAAACTTCATTGTTAAAGTTAACCTATTAAACTATCTGTTTTTGTTTGTTTGTTTATTTGTTTTTGGTACTAACGATTAAACATGGATACTTAACCACTGAGTCACATCCCCAACTTATTTATTTATTTATTTATGGTTTTGATACAGGGTCTTGCTTGTTAACTTGCTCAGGGTCTCACTAAATTGCAGAGGTTGGCTTTGAACTTGTGATCTTCCTGCCTCGACCTTCTGAGCCTCTGGAATTATAGGCATGTGCCACCACGCCTGGCCATGTCTTCTATTTCTATGTTTAAACAGATGGTTCCTAAAGCTATAACTTCTACCCTAATGTCTTACCTAAGCCTCTGTTTCCATATGCTCACTTGGTCATAGACACTTCAAACATAACAAATCCAAACCGGAGCAATTTTCTTTCTGTGGTCCTCATCTTAATTAATAACATTACCATCAACTCAGTTTGAAACCACTCTCCTTGAATCTCCTGTGTACTTTATAATTTCTTTCAATCCTGCTTCTGAAATTTCTTTACAGTTAATTTCCCCAGTACAGTGACTAAGTTTCCATCTTAATCATCTTTGACTGCCTTGTTGTGATAGCTTTCAGAATAGGCTTTCTTCAGTCTCTTGCTGCCACTGTGGACTCCTGCTTTTCCATCACTGCTATTAGTCTTAGTCATGAAAAGCCTAAAGTGAGGCCAGGTTTACCACCTCTCAAAGGTAGCCCATAAGACATTCACATACTGAATGAGGTCAATTTAATAATCTCTAAGATTGAGTTGCCAATCAAGGTCTCAGGACTACCTCTACAGACACTGAGGTTGCTTATTCAAAAGACGATTCCTTTGCCCCACCACAAAATACTGACTCAGAATCTCCTGAGTTTAGACCCCAGAATTTTATTTTTGTGATCTCCTGCAAGTATGTGATACATATCTATTTTTTGGAAACTCTTAAGATATCATTCAATTATAAGATTATAAGTGATTATAGCATTCTAGTAAGAGTCTAATTTGCTATTCACAGGGAATAATTATAAAAAGTATTTTGTGCAATAGCAGTTTAGCTTTGTGAAAACCAAACATAAATCTTTCTCAGTGTTTTGCATTAAATGAAAAAAATTCATTTGAATGAATAAATTCTGGTAAACTTGTGAAAATAATAGCATCACATTAGAGGCATGTCTCATGCATATTTTTCCCAACACATACATCTAATGAGCTTTCTTTAGTTTCACACGTAATGTTAATTGGTTGCACGTGAAGAGTTCAAGAATATATCTGACATAAAAATATCCTGTGCAAAACATTTAGAAATTGAGATGCTAATTGTATTTAGATGTAAGCAATTAAAATTTAGCAGAACAAAGGGGAAAAAAAGTAAAGTCCTTAAAGTAAATATTGATGTTTTTTTAGTAGATTATTTTAGCTAATGAAAGTATTCCTGCCTCACACCACTTCTACCCATGATGTTTCCTATACCAATAAATTCTTGTGGATATTAGTAGTTTATGACTTACCAGTGGAAACAAGTCTCTACATAATTAACTGCAGTGGATAATAAATTTGATTGTCAAATAATGCTATAAATAATGTTTAGTACAAGAATAAAGAATGATTAATTTTTCTCTTTATAAAATATTTTCTATAAGGAACAAATTTTTAAATATAAAACTAAGCTCTATAGCCTACTAAGGCATCAGAGACTGTATTTTAGCATATAAGCATCACATATGGACATGGATACCTTAAAATATAGATACTGATATATTCATTAGCAGTAACATATGCATTTATTTATAATTAATGATGTTATACTTAATAATTATCTTGTGTTTTGTCTGGGATATCCTCAAAATTTTAAATGCTAAAAGAACTTTGTTTCAATACTAAATGCACACTTAATTAGAATAAGAATACATTTTTCCATAGGACCAATTTTTCAAAATGTGTTGAGGAGCTCAAGCTAACTCACAACTCTTATTGAATCCTTAATGAATTTAACCATAATACTTAACTATAATACTAATGCTATTATCTGGAACATGAGATTTTGAGATAGGAGACCAAAGGGACAGAAATAATAGGAAGAAGAAAAAAACATTTCCTTTATTTCCTTTCTTCAACAGAGCTGCCCACGGGCATATTTTGGAAGAATCACATTCTTCTTGATCATCAGTAGGTGGTGTTGTCTTCCCTAACTCCCAGTTACCATTGATATTCGAAGACATGGCAATACCCCAATCAGGGAAAATGACAAGGTGATAGGAAAACCCTACTTTATATCAATTAATATTTTGTTTGGCTGCATATATATCACAAAATAAGTTAAGTAGCTTTAGGCAAAGGAGATATGCACATACATAATCCAGAGCTAATAACAGGTTTCATGGTTATCAGGAATTTGCCCCCCCCCCCGAGTTTCTCTTTCAAACCCAGAAAATATTTTTTATCCTTAACATTACTTCAAAGAGTAAGGTAATTGCTGGAGGTACAGACATAGCCTTTATGTTCTAGGAAGAAGATGAAAGAAACAAGAAAATCTGAAGTGTGTCATCTCCAAGATGAATCATTTTCCTTTAAGGAATCCTCTTTACAACTTATTTGCTAAAACCTATACATCTGCCACATTTGACAGCAATGGTTGCTGGAAAACATTGTATTTGAGTTGCATCTTTTATCATCCAAAATAAAATTGTGTATCTGTTGCTGTGGGAAAAGGGAAAAATGGATCCTTACAGTCAATTAGTAATCTCTGCCATATTCCCTCAATGTTCATGGTCCTGGTTTCTTGCCTCCTTTTCTACTCAATGAAGCTATTATCTCAATTCAATTAAAAAAAAAACATTTATATTATGGTAATATTATAATTGTCCTAGAGCAATGGTTCTCAACTGACATAAAAATAGGGTTAGTGATGCACACTAACAGCACTTGGAGTGTATTTCAAAAATTACAATGCCCAGGCAATTCCAAATCCAATTAAGTCATAAACTTCAGCAATGAAACAGACCTCAGTATTTTTTTTTAAATCTCTAGGTGATTCCTGAATGCATCCAGGTTTGAGAACCACTGTCCTAAAGAAATTTAAAAAGATGACAGATAACCCAAATGATGCCATATTCTATCATATTTTTCTTCTACATAATGAAGTAATATAAAAAAACTGCATGCCTTGAGTACACAAAAAGGTTTGTGAGTGGAGACAATTCTCATGGTTGTGAGTTGTTTACCTTTCTGTTCTGGAGTTTTCTGTT
The DNA here is from genome assembly GCF_964194105.1 of Spermophilus citellus. Lineage (NCBI taxonomy): Eukaryota > Metazoa > Chordata > Mammalia > Rodentia > Sciuridae > Spermophilus > Spermophilus citellus. The sequence continues at coordinate 180,064,516 of NC_138183.1, forward strand.
CTGGAGAGTCAATTGTCAGTCTCTAAACCGATAAACTAAGTCATTCTGTATCAATGCAACACTCCCTCGGGTCATATTATTCTCAGCAAGGATATTGCAAGTGAGAAAAAAAGAGGTCGAAAAATTCATCTGTTCATTCAAAAAAATACTATTCAGGTACCTACTCTATGCTGGACACTGCTAAAAGGGTCTCAAATATTTGTATGTGGGCAAGGAATATGTTTATCATTATTTTGTTTCACAATCTAGAACAGTTCTTAACACCCAGTATGTAGTCAATAATAGAAAGATTTTCTGATTGAATTTTTAAATGAATTTAAAAACACCGAAGTTAGAAAGGTAGATGAGAGATACACTGAAATATTCATTAGCAGCTGCTTTTACCTTAAGGATTTGCAAACCAAGTAAAGTTCTCTCCCTTTTTTCAACATGTGTCTGTGTCTCTGCAGGTTGTGATTTGATCCCAGTACAGTATCTTCGGTGGGGTGACCCTGAGCCCATTGCAGCTGTGGTGTTTGCCTGCCTCGGCCTGCTGGCAACCCTGTTTGTTACTGTAGTCTTCATCATTTATCGTGATACTCCAGTAGTCAAGTCCTCCAGCAGGGAACTCTGCTACATTATTCTTGCTGGTATCTGCCTGGGCTATTTATGTACCTTCTGCCTCATTGCGAAGCCCAAACAGATTTATTGCTATCTTCAGAGAATTGGCATTGGTCTATCTCCAGCCATGAGCTACTCAGCCCTAGTAACCAAGACCAACCGCATCGCGAGGATCCTGGCTGGCAGCAAGAAGAAGATCTGTACCAAAAAGCCCAGATTCATGAGTGCCTGTGCCCAGCTGGTGATTGCTTTCATTCTCATATGTATCCAGTTGGGCATTATTGTGGCCCTTTTTATAATGGAGCCTCCTGATATAATGCATGACTATCCAAGCATTCGAGAAGTCTATCTGATTTGTAACACCACCAACCTGGGAGTTGTCACTCCTCTTGGATACAATGGATTGTTGATTCTGAGCTGTACCTTCTATGCATTCAAGACCAGGAATGTTCCGGCTAACTTCAACGAGGCCAAGTATATCGCCTTCACAATGTACACCACCTGCATTATATGGCTGGCCTTTGTGCCAATCTACTTTGGCAGCAACTACAAAATCATCACCATGTGTTTCTCAGTTAGCCTCAGTGCCACAGTGGCCCTAGGCTGCATGTTTGTGCCGAAGGTGTATATAATTCTGGCCAAACCGGAGAGAAACGTGCGCAGCGCCTTCACCACATCTACCGTGGTGCGCATGCACGTAGGGGATGGCAAGTCGTCCTCCGCAGCCAGCAGATCCAGCAGCCTAGTCAACCTGTGGAAGAGGAGGGGCTCCTCTGGGGAAACCCTAAGGTAAAATGTGTGGGGGCACAGTGGGGTGCGCTGCTACACCGGAAGCTGGGGCATTTGCCATCTTAATATGGAGACACCCGAGTGAATGAAGCAATGGGGGGAAGAGTGCCTTAAGGCTTGGGACCTATTCATTGAATGGTTTTTGTGAGGTTAATAAAATGCAATTCCACTTATTTGGGCCAAAGATAAAACATATAGGTATAGCCAAAGCAGAGTGAGTTCAGGGAAAGCGGAGTAAAATCACTGGGCCAAGACAAAGATCTCCAAGTCCTGAGGGCACAAAGATATATTAAGAACTAAATTTTAGCTCACAAGACTAGAGAAGATTATTGTGAATAAATATATTCCTAAGAGCAAAGTGCCAAGAGTCTTATGCATCTGACAGCACTTGAATGTGCCTGAACCTTTATTGAAATTGAGAGGAGCTCTCAACTGCTCATCCCATAAAGACTTGAAGATGTAATTACATTTTAGTTTTTAATAGGTAAGTTGCACTCTTTGAAAAATGTCTTAATAGCTGAAAATAGCAAAAACAACCAAATAACTTTGCATATAACTCTTTTAACTCATCAATTTCCCAATTCTCTTTTACCTGTTGTCCCATCACACCCTAAGTTCACTATCATGAACAGCAGCTATTAGGTGATTTCTGTCTGAAAGCAATCTAGATGCAATAGCCAATAAATAATTTCCACACTGTTAGGGTCTTTCTTATGTTATAACTGACCCAACACTTTAAATGACATTGAGATCATATTATCAGTGGCTTGAGAAAAATTTCAAGGTATTAAAAAGGCTACACAGATTGTTGACAAGGAACTTCTTATTCCACAGATCCATAGATTGGGAATAAAGATTTCCTCTATTTAAGAAGCACCACATCAAAAAAGCTAGTCAGGGCATCAGTCCCAAAAAATCTACTAGGATTTAACGGTATTTCTAAAAGCTGGATAAATATAACAGAAGATAAATATCTTTTGAATGGAAGATAGATCTCTAAACAATATTGCTTGAACTAGTCTCCTATACCATCATTTTTCCTGCATGAAAATCCTACTTTTCAGTTGCCCTACTTTTTCAAAGCATGAATTATGTGATGGTAAAGATACTGCCTCCGTCAAGTTTTGGAAACGATTCACAGGATACTTGAAGAAGTTTATCCATGAGGCCCATTTATTTGTATTATAAACTTTTACCCATACCTCATTCCATTCCTTCCTCTTTCTGCTTCTCATCTCTTTCCTTGCACATTGTGCAAGATATCCATCAAATCATAAATTGTATCTTTCCTTTCTTCAATAAATCCCAGCAATGCTGTGGTTTGTACACAGAAGACCTTCCATATACCTAACCTTCCTGCACATTTTCTATCCATCTTCCTGACTCCTCTATGAAACATTATTTTCCTAAACTTCTGCAGGATCAGCTTTTCATTTTTGGCCAAGAAAATTTTTTACAAACTTTTATTTTATCACCCTTTATTCAAACAAAATCTTCCAGAGAAGTCTAGGAGATATCGAAAACAGACAATTTGGCATAGGGAGGAATTGTGAGTCTCTTTCTCAGCACTCCCAAGAACTCATCAGGGAAGGCTCCTTAGAGAGACAGCCTGAAGTAATGGCAAACAACACTGGTTGTGTAACGTGTTGTCCTTAGTTTGAACACTGGCAATGGCATTTCCTCTCTCTGCACCTTAATTTTTTCATCTGATAAATTGGGATCACTGACTTCAGAGGACTATAAAGAATGAAGGAGATAAATGTCTGTAAAGATTTGACACTAATAGATAACTTTACTCAAGGTAGCAGAATGCTATGCTAGAAAGCACTGGACTTGTATCCTGACAACCTCAACTACCATCAGTGTAATCTTAGGCAACTTCACATAACCTCTCTCTGAATCAATCCCTACCTCTGTTAAATGAGGATCATGAAATACATACTTTGTAGAGTTTTTGTGAGGACTAAAACTAACACATGTAATATCTGCCACATAGTAATTCTTAAGTATGTTATTTTAACTTGACAGTTGACAGTTGTCAGCATTCCTTCATACCTGAAAGTCACTGTGTCAGAAATGTAAGCAAGATGATATTAATAATGAAAAGACCCTCATAAAGGCAATACATATCTGTAGAGGCTTTGCCTATTCAGTCTGAATTTCTCACGGCATCTCCATCTTTGCAAGGTCTATTCCTTGCCAAAATGCCTAGCACACTTGTGTTTCAGCTTAAGCAGTGTTAGCTCCTTGGAAGTGGGATCTTGTCCACATCACTGTGTCCTCAATGCCTACCTATACCTAGAAGGGTGCATCATACATAGAAGATACTCAATAATGATTCATTGGTATGTTTGATGAATGAATGAATTTCAGAAAGGGTTATATAATAGGTATTTTTTTATTTTGCTTGTCTCTAAGTGTGCATACTACTCCTCAGTGATTCTATTAACTTTTATTAGGTTAAGTCTGTATTGCAATATCCCTCATGTTTTTGTAGTCATTAGTCTCTGCTCAAGAATTGGGTCACTGATCACGTTAGATATCATGTTCCCCTAGTAACACTTGATCAATATTTTCAACTACTTTGTTTCTATGTTGGTAAACAAAAGCACAAACAAAAAACAAGAGATTTTACTGATAGTGCTAATAGAAACAAAATTTTTGAGGATTTTGTGACAATGTTTTAACTTGCCCTGTAGTTCCTGATAATCAGATATTGTAATCAGTACATTTGGGTATTAAAATCTCAAAAAGGGCAAGGAGGGACTTTTGATAGTTTATGGGTTTTCTTTTTTATGATCTTGAATAAACCTCAGCCCATCTACATGATTATAACTGAGAGTCATTACAATCTAATTATGTAGAGATTTTTTTGGCCATTAATTAAGATATGTAGGCTGGAACCTGCTGTTTATATGGAGAAGAGATAGGGCAGAGAAAGAGATCATCCTCTTGCATCACATACATTCCTGTTGCTCTCTTAAGCCGCAGTCCTCAGAGAGAGATGAAACTAAACATCCTTTCCTCGATGGTTTCCATCAGCCCCTCATCTAATATTTATTTTCTATGACACAAAATCAGAATGTTCAAAGTGCTAATCTAGCATTTATCACATTGTAGGATATCACTAGTTATGCTACAATTTTACCTCCCCTTCAAATTTGCAGTTGCACATAGGTCTGTGTGTATCACATTATCTGTCGCACTGGAGCTTAAATAATGGGGAATAAATGAATGTGAGTGTTAGTAATAACTGCACATCATTCCTGTTTTGAGCATTAAAAGAGGTAGTATGCACTAAGTGCTTAGTACCAGGACATAAAAATTACTTAATATATTATAGCTAAACCTTTAAAATCAGATTTAACTGTGAGGAAGAGAAAACCTATTTTAAGAGGCTATTGAATCTATTTTAAGAAAATCTATTTTAAGATATAATTTGTTTGAGTTCCATATTCTTTATGGTACAAGAAGTATGGAGGCCCAGCATGTGATGTTGGCTTAGAGATGTCAGTGCCAGCACCTCTGCCATTCTCTTGGCCGACGGCTGCAATATAGCTTTCATGACTATGAAATGCATCCTTTTTATTAGGAGGATGCATATCTTTTTCAAGTCTTATAAGAATTGCCCTTGTATCTCATTGTTTGAGAGTGTCTTAAAGAGCTGCAATAGGACCACAGGAAAGTGTGCACTTAGCCTTGTCAGCCTCTTCAATGGAAACTACATGGGAAAAGGGATGACATTACTCACTGGAGAAGCCAATGAATTATGTCTGCCACAGAAACTGGTAGTACCTACTAGTAATAGTGGCCATAGTAATAAAAGTCAGGAATACAGGAAAGAAAAGGAAGTAAAGAAGTAACACAAAGACTATTAAGAAAAAGTAAAAAATAGAATAGTCCCCCAAAGTAGTTTATTATCCACTGACCATATTCTGCCACCTTGAAAAATATTTATTAGTCTAACATTTATAATTACCACAAACTATTGCAAGAGGAAGCATCATCCTTCTCATTTTTC